>NC_056731.1:683380418-683522918 GCF_019279795.1 Protopterus annectens
AGAAGATTCCTATGGTAATTTTGATGGTCATTTTTACATGCTCTATGAGGTTCTCAAAATGAAAGAAGGCAAAACCCAAGAAAGCATAAGTGGCGGAAAGCACACTACACTGACTACAAGGTTTCACCTAAGAGGTTACCTGTTAGCCTAGGCAGGCTCGATCATTCTGTCACACCACCCATGGTAACCTCAAATACCAACAATGTACACATAAACCATGTTCATTTGTCCATCTCTCCATAAGACACCGATTCAACATGTGATGGTGATGTCAGCTACGGACACCTCACAGTCTCTTGATATAAGAGGTTAGGCTCCATCCCTGCCATGTCAAATCATTCTCTTTTACACAATCCATGCACAAAAACACACACACACACACACACACACACACACACACACACACACACACACACACACACACACACACACACACACACACAGTGTACAGGTGCAGTACGTGGCATTGCCCGCCTCTATCAAAAAAACAAAATGCTGTAACAGATGGGGGGTTGAAGTAGCAGGAGATGTCACTTCTGGCTACCTAACAGTAGGTGCAGCAACTCCACTTTACTGACACAAGATCATCCATAAAGAACACAGGTTCCACCCTAGCTCAGCTCCTTTGTTCAATGTGGCACCATACATACATACATACATACATACACATACACACACACACACACGCACACACGCACACACACACACACACACACACACACACACACACACACACACACACACACACACACACACACACACACACACACTTTTACTACAGGCCCCTAAATAAAATAAACAGTGAGTACAAAGTAAACATAATTGTTCAGAAATCAAAGACTTAAAAAATGCAAAGAAAATATATTTTTTTGCAGGGACATGAGCTCCACTACATCCCATACATGCCCTGCTCCTTATATATATAAACTAACTCTGAGAACACACTACTTTGGAAAAGGGCATATTCGAAATCCCCACTCTACCCTGGTTTTCAACAGGAACATTTGTAATCTTTCCATTTTTGAGCACTTTTACCAGTCTTTTCACTTATTCAAATGCATGAAAGTCACCATGTGACATAATGGCCTAGTAGTAGTCTGATTGGTCAGACAGGGAAGGAATACTCCAGGTTATCCCAGCATGGGGAAGTTAGGGAGCAAGGGTTTGATGGAGTGATTAAACAGGCAAGAGTTGAGATAGTTCTATGTCATGGCCAGTTGGAGTTAATGCAGCTAGGAAAGGGAGGACAGAAGGAGTGAGTGGAAAGTCCTTTACAAGCACATGTACTTTTTATAGAAGATTTTAGGCTAGTTTGACTGTAGCAGTGATAATGGTTGCCTTCATTAAATGCAGATTTAGTTCTAGAAGGAAGGGCTGAAGAAAATCCATGTCCTGTTACTTGCTGCACAACAGGTAAAATGAATAGATAGCCTGTGAGCTGCCACCAGTCAAAGTGCCTCTGTAAGGTTATGAGGTGAAGGAGTCCAGCATGGTATTTGCATGACTTGTGAGGTTAACAAGAGTCTAGCATAATGTCTGCATGAGCTGTCTGGGAGCCTGAAAGTAGATTCTGGCTGGACTTGGGAGTGACACTTCTGAAGACCAGGTCACTTTAGGCTTCTAGGTGCATTGATCTGTGTTCCACAGAGTGGTTTCTGGGGCATGTAATGTAACTCTGTTAGAGTGAGACATGAGCCTACATTTATTCTGAATCTCAGATGTGTAGCAAATAGAACATTCTTGAAATAGATTCAGAAAAAAAAAACATAATGTGACTACAAGTAACCTTGTAACTGGGGAAAGGCACTTTCTTCTTCTTAGCATTCTTTAGCCTTTACGCAAGCTGACCATGGTGCAGGCAAAGTTTAGTAGTTTGTCACTATGTGCTTTTTCAGTGTGCGTGATCCGTGCATTGTCTTTGGTTGAGAGCATTTCTCTAAGTACCCCTTCTGTGGCTGTCAAATCAGCTACCCTTTTCCATGTATTTAGGATGACCTTTATATTACCACCATCCTGGATGTGCAGTATTGGGATCCAGTTTCCACCACTACTGAAATATATTTTAAGCATGATTTGGAAGAATATAAAGCAGTAACATTTGTATAATACAGCGATCAGCTATGCCATGATATGCCACAGGAGGATTTCATGCAAAGTGAGAAAAGAGCAGACCTGAATCCAGAGCATTATTGAAACATAATGCATCACAGTGTTGGATCAATGAAGAGTGTGCATAGTGAGAGTGTCATTCTGCCAATCAGTGATGGACGGACCACATGGGATGTGTCGCAGCATATTATGGCATCCCTCCTCAGCAAATGTCCAAACAAACGCAGTCTTGCCTCTCTGTCTTTGTCTCCAAACCGTCTCACCTGAGCTGACCCTCTAATATACTCATTCCTTATCCTGTCCATCATCGTCATACCCAGTGCAAATCTTAACATTTTTAACTCTGCCACATCCAGCTCTGACTCCTGCCTTTTTGTCAGTGCTACTGTCTCCAACCCATATAACATAGCTAGTCTCACTACCCTCTTGTAGACCTTCCCTTTCACTCTGACTGGTACCTGTCACAAATCACTCCTCACACTCTTCTCTACCCACTCCATCCTGCCTGTACTCTCTTCTTCACCTCTTTTCCATACTCAACATTACTCTGAACTGTTGATCTCAAGTATTTAAACGTATACACTTTTGCCAGCTCTACTCCCTGCATCCTCACCATTCCTTTATCCTCCCTCTCATTCACACACATATATTCTGTCTTAGTCCTGCTGACCTTCATTCCTCTTCCCTCTAGAGCATATCTCCACCTTTCCAGGGTCTCCTCAACCTGGTCCCTACTCTCACTACAAATCACAATATCATCTACAAACATCATAGTCCATGGGGCCTCCTGTCTGATCTTGTCCGTCAACCGGTCCATCACCATTGCAAATAAGAAAGGGCTCAGAGCTGATCCTGGATGTAATCCCACCTCCACCTTAAATGGATCAGTCACTTCCACCGCAGACCTCACCACTGTCACACTACCCTCGTACATATCCTGCACCACTCTTACATACTTCTCTGACACTCCTGACTTCCTGAATAAAACCAAGACTTATATAATCATATTATATAACACCACAACTCCTCTCTAGGTACCCTATTGTATGCTTTCTCTAAGCCCACAGAGACACAATACAACTCCCTCTTACCTTCCCTGTACTTCATCAACACTCTCAGAGCAAACGTTGCATCTGTAGTGCTCTTTCCCAGCATGAAACCATACTGTTGATCACTAATCATCACCTCCCTTCTTAACCTAGCTTCCACTACTCTTTCCCATAACTTCATGCAGTGACTGATCAATTTTATCCATCTGTAGTTACTACAGCTCTGCACATCACCCTTATTCGTATGCCTCAGTTTCTTAGTCATGGATAACGTACACTGATAAAAGGTATTTGGACTACTTCATCTTTTTCCCCAATTGTCTAGTAGCTGAAGATTCAGCTAGTTGAAAGTAATGTTTGAAACTTCTGCAACTTGAAACCATTTAAAAAACAAAATTGTTGTAGTACCCCCCATCCACCTCCCCCCACCACCAGCACCACACCACACCACATATATAAATACACTAACTTAATGACAGCACTACCCTGGAGAAAAGATAGAGAAGTCCCCACACAAATTTATCACCTCTGACCTTCGAATGCAAACTGTACTAGCAGTGATTTACCCCTCTGAAGCAGCAGTGGTGGATGTAACACCAGCAAATTTTGATTGTGAGTTCAAGCCTCATCTAGTTTACACTCAGCAAAGTAGGGGGTGAATATGAGTTAGCAACCAGTTCTGTGCTACCAGTCATTTCTTTATCTGGGGAGGAGGATAATGAGTCCCACTGCTTGAGCACCACTTGACAGATGGGTATAGAGAGGGAGAGAGAGAGAGAGAGACAGATGGGAGTTAACAGCTGATGGCAGCAAAACCATCCTGTGGGTGGGGAAAGATTAGCACACAACATGAGTCACACTTCTGAAGCACTATCTGGCAGATGGACCAGTGAAGGTTAGAAGTGACAATGGCTTACCCATATTTTAGATGGAGTGGGATCAGGTTCAGTCCCACCACTCGGGTATTGCCTGGCAGATGACCAGGGAGAGATGGAGTGAACAGATGATGATGGCCAACCTGTCCGGTGGGTGGGGAGAAATGGTCATACAACATGAGCCCCACTGGTGAAGCACCATCTAGTAGACAGGCCACTGAGGTATAGGAATTATCATGGCTTAACCAACCTTTAGACAGGGTGGACATAGCAATATTCTACACTATCTAGCAGCTTCTAGCAGAGAGACGGCAGTGAACAACTAATGATAATGCCTTATCTAGTGTGTAGGGAGAAATTAGCACAGATCCTATTCTTCAAACATCAACTTAAAGATGGCCAGAGACATGGGAATGAACAGTTGATAATAGATTGTAGGGAATGAATCAGTATAAAGCCGACTTCTTGAGAGCTGCCTGGCTGATGGTTAGGGAGAGATGTGAGCGAACAACTTTACCCCCTCTCATGGGTGGATGGGTGGGTGAGAGGCACTCACACAAATTCCATTCTTGAACACTGTGGGAGATGACCAGTGAGAGGTGGGACTGAACAGCTGATCTTGGTTAGCGGATCCTGACAGACATCCTGTAGCTTTAACAGCACTTTCAGCTGACCGGGGAATGGCATAGGGACAAGCAGAACAAATACTAATGCATGGCAAGGAGTGCAGAGGTGTATTCTAACAGGGAGCACAGGTGTTTTACAGGATCTATCTGATATCTGACCTGGAGTGATGTTTTGCTTGCTGATGGCCACCTGATAAAGAAGGGAATGCAGTGAAACAAAAAAAAAAAAACTGAAGCAGATGTACATGATGGCCTGGTAGCATCTGACCTTTGCCCCAGCCCCCAGTGTCGTGCTATAATTTGAGGCCATTAATAAGGAAAAGAGGGGATCCCCAGCTCCTCCAGCAGGAAAATGTAGAGTACTAATGTCAGGAACAATGGAGGTAGCCAGTAGGTGAGTGGGATTAGTCACACTGAAAGGACAAAAATGCAAAATATAAGTTTTTCAGAGATAAAAAGGTATATGAACCTTTTTATCTAAGTTAAGTTAAACCTTCTTTTTTCTAAGTTAGCTTATTTAGTTCATTAAGATATATAATATATGTGATTACATTTCATTCTTCCCATTGCATATCACACTTGTACTATGTATTATTTGTATTTGTAAAATTGATTGTACCTCTGGAGCTTTTCTCCCCGGGCCTCCACTGAAAATGGACATAAATCCAGTTGGACTAGCCCGGTCAACAAATGTAAAATAAATGTAAAATAAATAAAAAAATAAAAATAAAATGAAAATTAGCTATGAAAATGTACATGTATTAAGTTTATACAGATATGTATTCACACAAGTTTTATAGTAAATGCTTATATATAAACAGTTGATTAACTGCCATTAACACCCTCTCTCTTCTTTCAGTTATGCTAGTTTCAGTGGATTTTGCAGATCTTACAGTAAACATAAATCAGCTGATTTTTGTGTGACCTGTGTTACTTATCCTTGTAGTTTTCTTCCTTCTCTACATGAGAAATGTCACAACTCTGCATATTGTTAGCTAAAGAGGCAGCAAAGGCATTCTTATTATAAAGCTATTGACAGTTATCACTTCATATTTTTTATTTTCATATATCCTTTCAGTTACTTCTCTGCTTTTTCACTTTGTCACATGCTTTGAGTCGGTGTCGACAGTACTATATCAAAGAAATGTAGCTATGATGACAAATAGCTGATTGATCTAAATACAGTCAAAAATAGTGAAAGTACTCCAAAAAATACGGCAGATGCTCACTCCAGACTCAGCTAGGATTTAAAAGATTTAACTCGTTGGTATCTAACTAACCTTTATTTATTAAAACTTCAGAAACTGAAACAAATGTGAATCGCAAAAACGTATGCATAAGGACAGGTCCTCAATTTTACATTAATACACAGAGTAAAGTATACAGCCCAAAAGAAATAATATAATTTGTTAAAAGTCAGCATGATGATATAAACAAAGCCTTAAACACCAAACTGCATGCTGACTCAGCAACTCAGGTTCAAGCTTATCTCTTATTTATTCTTGTTTTACTTTTACACTCACTAAACAGCAAAAGCGCTGCTTAGCGAGTGTAAAATAACTGCTGAATCGATCTCAGTCGTACTCTGTTGCCAGGATTCCCATCTATTTTGTCTTTTTTTAAAACACTCCACCTGTTGCCTTAATGCTTATTTTTGCTGATACTTGTTTTTGATTAAGGTTCTGTAATGCGATCATTACACAATCGTATTGCTGAACGGTTGAACCTTAATCAAAAATAAGTATCAGCAAAAATAAGCATTGAAGTAGCAGGTGGAACGTGGCAAAAACAAACAAAATAATTGATAATGCTTTCTGTAATGCAAGCGTTTCTTTAAAAACTAAGAACATCACAGTTGCATTACAGAACCTTTACAAAATGTAATTGCCAGCTAAAGATAATCAGTTCCCACAAAATACCTGTATTGAAAGAAGAAATAAAGCTTCCATGCAATCACCGGCTTCACATTACAGTAGCTTCGATTAGATCCCTCAAAAAAATAGATGCACCCAGCAACTACAGTTAGCAGAATAGTTCCCACAAATGCCAAGTTTGTCACTTTATTGGCTGCAAGCCATAATAAAACTAGCTAATGCATATTCAATTAGCAGGGGAGTTGCCAGGGCGAAAGAAACTGAGAAGGGTGGTTTGATGAAAAACATTTTTGAAATGAGAAAACTTCTGAGGAAGCACGCAGTGGTCCTTTAATTTTGCATGGTATATCACCTTGGCTTTCAACAGCCATCAAAAAAGTGAGTAACGGGGGCGTGGCTAGGATGCTGAACTGATAGCTGCACTTCATTTCAGCTCTCTTACCTCAATACAATTCCTGACAGGAATTTTACAAAATAATATATATGGATTATCATTAAAGTGCTGCTGTTATTTGGAACATTCCTCGTGTGGTGGTCTACTATCTACATTTTGCAGCCCTAATTGTGGTACTTGTGCTGAGACTTTGGTGCCTGCTTTTTGGTTTATTAGTTTATTTTTGCACCTTCCATTCACCTTTTATCAGTAATTTTTTATGGAGCTCTCAGCAAACAGTGCCTCGGACATTGAGGGCAGGAAAAGTGAAACTGGAGAACTGCGTAAGCTTATTGGACAGCTTACGCAGTTAGTGTGTTTGTTGACTCCTTTGAGTCAATCTATTGCGACTGCGTGCACTCGTCTCTCTCTACCAGGTAACCAGGAAGCCCTTAGGAGGTCAGCTTCGAATGAAGGGATGCCAAGGGAGCAACAACGGACTGGAAATAGAGCTGATACGAGCGTCAGTTCGGACATGGACGTTTTAAAAGAACTACCGCATTTTTCTTTTAATGAAAGTAGAGAGAGACGCACAGGACAACCACTTCGTGCTGATACAGGATTTAATGATTCCACTCATGCACAGAGAGTTTCACAAGGTACTGAACAGCTATTTAAAGACATTGTGAATACTAAATTTGACTTTGTTAATGGGAAAACATCAAAAAAAGCTGTAGGTTCATACAAACAGACTCTGGATGATTTGTATTTTTATCTTAAAAAGTACAAGATGTTAGAGTTGGATAATGCGTACTTAAAACACTGTATTGGTCTTAAGATTGTTCCAAAGGGGTTAAGAGTTACTAAATACCCCAATAATGTGTATGAAGGCACTGATTTTCACAAAAACTTGATTCAAATATTTGATGATTGTGGTTTTTCTATTATGCGTGCTATTATAGTAAATAATGAACATGAGATGGAGAAATTATACAGTATCATAGATGAAACAAACAAAATCATTGTTAATGACCTTATGTTTTCTATTTCTGAACAGAGAGGTCATTATAGAAATTTACTAAAAGATGTAGAGAAGCACTGTATAGAAGTCCACAATAGAAACCTGTCTAAAATAGGCAGAGATATACACAAATATAAAACACACACCCATTACCCCAAGCCTAGGTCTTGGGGAAAACAGTGGGTAAACCATTCAGATAGAGTCAATGATGGTTTACCTGTGGATGAATTGGATGTGCATAATGAAAATGTATTGGACAATGAAGAATTTCCCCCATTACGTAGGTCGGAGAGACTGATGTACAAAAACCCAGTAAACTACAGTTCAAAAAACTACAGGGGGAAGGGGGGTTATCCCTCTTGGAGGGACAACTAGGTGGAGCTTTAGAGCATATTTTAAAGGATGGAAATAAATTTACTTACGACAACTTTAACATTTTTAACTACTCACACATTACACTTAGTAAAGTTTATTTTGACTTATTTTCAAAAGGCTTTGGCTTTATTCCACAATGTAAAACAAACATCTTTAGGTTGCTTATAGAAATCAAAATGTTTATCAGGAAGAAAAACTTGGAATTATTTTTTAAAGGGCAACAATTGACAATGGTTCCAAATGAACTAGTACGAAAGAGTAATTTTAACCCACCCCTACATCCTCAACTAAAAAACTTTGAATTATCATTAGAAAAAGAACTGAGAAATGGTTTGAGAAATGAATACATATGCCCTAACCTTACTAAAAGTGAAGAGGACATTTTAACAACTTTAAGTAATGACAAAGAAGTTCGTATTATGAAACCTGACAAGGGTGGTGGGGTGGTTTTTATGGATCGAAACATGTATGCAGGAAAGATGTTGAATCTATTACATGATGTAGAAAAGTATAGTGTTACTTCAATCAATGAGATAAACGTTGCATATAAAAGAATATACGTTGTACTGAATGATCTATTATTTGATGGTTTGATTGATCTAAAGACTTATAAATATTTACATGTGGAGAAGCCTAGGATTCCAACAGTTTTTGGAATCCCGAAGGTGCACAAAGATCAAATGGACCCTCCCCTTAGACTTATTGTTGCTGCGAATGGATCAGTTACAGCTCCTCTTGCCAAGTATATAGATTTTAAAATCAAGCACATAGTTGATGAGAATGAAAATATTTTAAAGGATTCTTGGCATTTTCTTAGTAAAATAAAACCACATTTGTATGGTGAGACTACAGGTTTTGGCACATTAGATGTTGTTGATTTATTCACAAACATACCCCATGATACTGGTTTAGCCTGGTTTGAAGATATGTTACTACCCCTTAAAAGAATCTCCCACAATGAATTCAGAACTATTTTAATTTTAATGGAAATAGTATTGAGAAACAACTTTTTATTTTTTGAAGGAGAATATTACAGGCAAACCAAAGGGGTGACGATGGGAGCACACTGTGCACCAACTTATGCCAACATTATAATGTTTTGATACCAAGGTTTGAAAATAAGTGGACATTATATGTCAGGTTCCTTGATGATTTATGTTTTCTGTGGAAGGGTACTCCTGATGAGTTTGAGCTCTTTGTTGAATATATTAATAGTACCACAAATTTCCTAAAATTTACAAGGTATTTCTCCATTACTAAGGTGAATTATTTAGATGTATTTTTGGAGAAAAATGGTCAGTGTTTTGTGTCAAGTGTGTATAGGAAGAAAACTTTCTCCAACACCTATTTACACTTCTCTAGTTCTCACCCATTTTATCAGAAAAGAAGTGTGTTAAAAGGACAAGCAGTGAGAATATGTAGAATGACTTCCGATGACCTTTTGTTCACAAATGAATGTGAAAATTTGAAGTCTATGTTTTTGGATAGAGGTTATCCTATGGAACTGATTGACCAGACATTGCATGAGGTGTTAGAAGGAAGAAAGGGGAGATTTGCACCTATTATAGGCAAAGATTTCAATGAAATTAATGGTAAGATCAATAAAAACAACATTCTTCAGGATGGATATCCCTCGGGCCTTATTTTAACCTATGATGGACAGACTAATAAGGTTAGAAAAATTGTAGATAGGGAATGGAACAATTTTGCAAAAGTATCTGATTTGGGTTACATCTTTGACAAAGAAATAAAATACACTTACAAAAAAGGTTGCAACATCAAAGGAATTCTAGAAAAGGTTAGCTATACAAAGGGATGTGAGGATAATAAAAAGAAAAAACACGGTGACTTTAAATGTGGAGCTTGTGGGTACTGTAAGAACTTGAAGATTGGAAACACACATTTTTTGGCAGCCCGTAAAAAGACACTCACCTTACACTCCTTTGCAAACTGCAATACAAAAGGTATCATATATATCGCATTATGTGGAAAATGCGAAGCATTTTATGTTGGCAAAAGTGAAAGAAAAATGAAACCGAGAATTTACGAGCACCTGTATGATATCAGGACCAAGCGAGACACAAATTCTTTATTTAAACATACCTTGGTCTGTGATGGGGCTTATTTTAATTTCTTTGTTTTAGAAGTTGTACCACCAGATCCAAGGGGAGGTTGTTGGGAAACCTTGGTTGCATACAGGGAATTATACTGGCAAATTGTTTTAGAGTCAAACAAATTCCCAGGTATAAATGACATGATCACTTTGGCACCTGTGTTGAAAATGAGATCAGCGAAACTTTAATTTTTATATGTGTATTCAGTAGCTAGAAGTTCTTTTTGAAATTTTTTTTAATATTGGTCTAAAAATTCTACACAAGAAATTTTCAAGTTATTTAAGCCCATTAATTACATTATACACTTTTATCACTAGAGGGCATTGCGTGACTGGTTAACATTATAACATGCACTAGTATTCATTAAATTTCATCTATTTATTTATTCATTTTAATAAATTTAAATATCTTTAATGTATTTTTAATGTATTTATGAGGATTTATGTGTATTATACAAAACAAAACAAGTTACTATGATTTTAATACTTTTAAATATGTTGATTTTAAACATTTCAAACATACACACACTTTGTAATTAATTAATATATTCAAAGCAAATGAATTTCATTGGTTAGTTTGAATTTAATTAGTGTATTTAAATGTTTCTTTTGGGTGTGTAGTTATTCTGATGAAGTTTTGGACGAAACGTGTGGTGTATTTGTTCCTACGTATTATTGCTGCTGTTTTGGATTATCATTAAAGTGCTGCTGTTATTTGGAACATTCCTCATGTGGTGGTCTACTATCTACATTTTGCAGCCCTAATTGTGGTACTTGTGCTGAGACTTTGGTGCCTGCTTTTTGGTTTATTAGTTTATTTTTGCACCTTCCATTCACCTTTTATCAATACAATTCCTGACAGGAATTTTACAAAATAATATTTAATTTGAAGAAATTTTTATTACTAACTTATTTCTAATAACTCTGAGCAGCTATAAGAAAAATTTTATTGTCAGAACTTGAATAATTCCTGTCAAATTAATTACCGGAAAATCAGCACCAATATCAGCTTTACAGCATGAGTCATCTAAGGAATACAGCACAAGACTCTTCTCTCAAAAAAGACCTGCAATCTCTCATTACAAATATACAGGAACTTACAATAAAAATCGACAAGATGGACAATAAAATAGATACTTTTAAAGAAAAGTGCTCACAACAACTGGAACAGCTTCAAGAAATGTTTACACAGCAGAAAGGACATGTATCACTTATTGAACAGTCATTAAGTGACATTGACACTAGAGTCCAAATAGGAGAACAACAAACTGAATTCTTACTTCAACAGAACACATATTTACTAGAAAAGCTTGATGATATGGAAAATCAAACAAGAAGAAATAATATTAGAATATATGGTCTACCAGAAAAATCTGAAGGGGACAATATGATGAACTTTCTTACCACCTGGATAGCAGATGTAACAAAAATACCTGAAGCTCTTTCATATGGTATAGAACGGGCGCATAGATCACTAGCAGCTTCTGGAAATGCTTCTTCTCCGGGTAAGAACAAGCTGAGATCTATAATTGTGAGACTTTTTTCTACACAAGATAAAGATCTTATATTAAGAAATGCTTGGGCAAATTCTCCCATCAAATACAATGATTCATTGATAAGATTTGACAATGATTATTCTACAAAGGTGGTTTCAAAAAGAAAATAATTTCTACCAATAATAAAAACCTTGAAGAAAAAGCAACTGAAAGTCCGTCGTTTATTCCCAGCAAGACTGAAAGTTTTTCTACCAAATGGAATAAAAATCTTTGAACAGATGATTCAGCAATAAAATACCTTACCAACAACAACATCCTAACACATGAAGCATCTATGGACTGGACAATAAGTACACCGAAAAGAAATGCTGAAGTAAATAATTGGAAAACTGTTGAGCAAAAGAAAAAAAAAAACTAAAGGACAAATAATCTTACATATGTTATATTCTGTA
Organism: Protopterus annectens; assembly: GCF_019279795.1. Classification (NCBI taxonomy): domain Eukaryota; kingdom Metazoa; phylum Chordata; order Ceratodontiformes; family Protopteridae; genus Protopterus; species Protopterus annectens. The sequence goes on from NC_056731.1 coordinate 683,392,782, forward strand.
AACATCTAAATAATAATACTAACAACAAAAGAAAAGTTCTTACTGTCTTCAAGTTACACCAAAACAGGTACTGTTTTCAATTATATTTTAAATGTCAAAATTAGCATAAATGTAAATACATTTATCTCAAATCACATCAATATACTAAGCATAATTTAAACATTACTCTATTTTTCATTATTATCCATCTATTATTTTCATATTCTTAATCAGAGTAATCAATGCATAATAATGTTTCCAAATAGTTATTTATTTATTTAATTTCTCTCTTTGTGTTTTGTTGTTTTTATTTTTTCTCTTCTTTTTATAAAATCTTCATTAATTTATAATACTTTAATCAGTATATGGTTATATTGCTTAATAGGTATAGTAATGGCTGCTATATAACTTATTATCAGTTACATCCCTGACAGCATTACTTTTTATAAGTTAAAAGTGTCCCTGTTTGGATAAACGCTAATGCTGTGTGGAAATGTGTTGCTTTTGAAATGAAGTATTTCAGTTAGGATGTATCATAAGACTACTTTAAATAATCTTAAAAGATGTTCTGCCTTTGACCCATATGCACATACTGATATAGTCCAGTGAACAAAATATGTTTTAAGTGATATTTTGAGGCTATAAGTCAGGTGTGTTGTGGCTCCGGACATCCGGAGTTGAAAGATGCTTGTGACTAGCTTAGATATCCTGTTGTCTTTTCTTTTGTAGAGAAATAAGGCATAGCATGTTTAAAATGCAAAGTTTGATAGTTGTGAACACTACTCTGCAAACTAGAGTGCTCGCGTGCACACTACATGAGTTTGTCACCAAGTAAGAGAAGGGAAAAGAAAAAAGAAAAAACACATACCTTTTCCCACTTGGTTCTTGAGACAGTTTAACAGCCACAAACATCACTAGAAACTTGAGTTACTTATTGCTTTTCGCATTTACTTGTGTACGCCATCCCCTGACTCTTTCTAATTGACGTCTAGTCAGGAAATAAGCTAGGTTCACATTTAAAGATACAGAAACCTAAATTCCTTCTAAGGAAACGCAAATAATATAAAAGTTTCATATAACTATACACAGATATATATTTTTGAAGCACTTTCAGCTTATGGTTATTGATATCTTCTAGCACCTTGATTGATAAGGATATATATCTGCTTGTCTTTCTGTCAGTTTTGATTTCCAGACATTTTAGCTATCCCTTACTATGTTTTATACAGCAGAGTTTAAAGAGCAGAAATTAATCATCAGCAAATAAAATCACTGCTGTTTTACAAATTCTCTAAAGAAACTAGTAAATGTCAAGCAACTGACAGGTTTATTTTAAGGAAAATTGCCATTTTCCACACTGGTGCTCCTACAAAATACTACTAATGTCCTGCTACCAAAATATGCCCTCAAGTGGACAAATGGGATGCAACAAGAAGGTTAAAAGTACATTTAGCAAATCAAACATTTAAATAACAGTATAATATACTAGATAGAGAAAGTAAAAGCAATAATTATATAAACAACTATACTAAGTAACAACAACAGTGGATTTAACCCAATGTGTCAATTATACAATATTTATATCCCATATAGCTTTGTCGAAGCTTCTGTGTTCTACACACATATTGTATTAAATCTAATTTGAGTAGAAGAGGGAGAGGCTTAGCCCACACCCTAATTTATTACTAAGTTACCATGCATTGTGAATATACATTGTGGCAGGTGCTCAGCGAGCTATGCTAGATGGCTCATGCTGTTCCCATTTACTCATCTGAGTAATGACTGCGGCTGTACTCTTCTTATTATATTATGTGGCTGTGGCTTCACCCTTCTTATAATATTACCTGGCTTTTTACATTATCAAGAATGACACAATACTAGTGTATGCGGGTATATCATGTTACTGTTAGTGTAAACAAAAATGCTTGACAATGCAACCGTAATTCTTAAACCTTTCTGCAGACAAATGTATTGTCTAGCAGTTGAGAGCCTGATTGTTCATCAGACCTGTATTTTCATGTTCCAGTATGACTACATGAAAAGATACCAATATTAGTCTGCAAGTTTAGTAAGCAGTAAATTCATTGGGGATTAATTCGAGGGGACACTTATATTATAGCTAAAGCACTTGACATTTGATAAATGTATCCTCTCAATGATGCGTTCTATCTAGTCATTAACTATAAAACAACTTTTCTGAGAAATATTGTTGTAATGCCAGTTAATTATTTGAATTAAATATTTCTATATACAGTCATAAAGCAGTTACCAGGATAAATAATACTCTTGCAGTACATGGATCACCATAGCTATCCTCTGATGTTAGAGGAAAAACAAGCTTCTTAAACACCTTTTTAATGTAATAAAGGTGTTACCCCATAGTTTAAATACATTTTGTCTATTTACTGCAAAATGGGTTAGGAATTTTAACCTGTAACATTTTCTTACATAATAGTTTAAATCTTAGCAGCTTCCATTATTTTGATATGTTCTCCAGTATACTTTTTAAATACTATAATGAGAAGCTCCGGATGTTTAATGCTAAACTTTTATTCAGTCATAAGATTAAATTACTGGTGTAAAGTAAGTTAAAATTATATCTCCAGCACTTATTGTCAGCAGATAAACTCACTGGTTAAGTGTCAGTCTAAGCTGTAAGAGTTAATATGTGATATACATAGATGTTTGCTTTAAAAATGTGGTCAAGTGCACTGTACATTTACCTCTGTATTGTGTCAGTTTTGATTATACAAAGTCCCTCTGAAAGTTGATAGAAGTGTTAACAACAAAACACTCAATCAAGTAACAACGTCATAAGTAGTCTCTTGGATAAGGGAGATGTCTAAATTTTGATCTTGTTGTCTCCAGCCATGGGAATTGTCTTTGAAAAGCTGAAAAATGCAATCAGAGGAACATATTTAATGTCTACTAAAGAAATATTAATATACTTGTACATTGTATTGCATTTCAGTTTATGTTAAACATGAAATATGATGTGGTTTCAGAATTATTCATGTTTTTATTCTAATATGACTTTGCAAATACTAATTTAAACACTGGTTTCGGACTTGAGTAGTCTAAAACAATTGCACAATAATGGTATTGTATTATACAGTAATGTCAGTAAATATTTTTCAACAGATGTATGAAACATACAGTTATAGATTTTAACATGATGTTTATTAATAACCTAAATTATTTTGAAATGATACTACCTTAATCTAAATATTTGTACCTTTTTGAAACCTGATTAGAAATAAGTATTATTGAATTACAATAAGATGAGTAAAGAATATATGTATATATTTTAGCTGATTAGATTATCTTAATATATTATTCAATTATCTTTATTTAAAAGCTAAGAGGATAAGAGAAACTGATCCAAATATTATTTGTGAGGGTAGAAAGTTTGTTTGGTTAGATTCACAAACAAAGAGGTATATTACCTCATAGCGATAGGGAATGTTTTTTAAGGTTAAGAATTACAAGTTTGGAAGTTCTTTGTTTTTTTTTTTATTCTATCACTTTAGTGTCACTCAGAAACATGCAAAAATCATACAAGAAAAACTTTTTGAATTCTGTATCCAAGATGGAACTAAGAATAAACAATATTTACATACACTCACACATAAAACAAACTCAAAACTAGGAAATGAAATGTTTATCCATAAATGTTAATGGTCTAAATAATAGTAATAAAAGGAGAAGCCTGTTCAAGTACATAAACTTACATAAACCACAAATAGTCTTTTTATAAGAGACACACTTATTAGATAGAGATATAAACAACTTAAATATTAATAATTACACAGTACTAATAAACTCTCAATACAAAACAAAAAAGAGGAGTAGCTATACTACTTCGCAACTCAACTATAACACCTAAAATAATTACTACTCATCAAGATACATCAGGTATGTTTTGTCTAGTTTCAATAGAGTTAAATAAGAGAATCTATATGTTAGTAAATCTATATTGGATCCCAGGACTAGGATTAAAAACAGTTAAACAGCATTTTGAAGAGATAATTCATTTAACTAATGGTAGCCTGATATTGGCAGGAGACTTCAACTGTATAATGAATGAAAAAGATACAGATTCTAAATCCAAAAGAAGAAAACAGCCTATCTCTAAAGCACTATCAAAATTTATAGATACATTGTATTTAAAATATATAAATGAATTTGCAGAACCAGACTCATTAATCTTCACATTTTATTCTCATAGATATAAAACTAACTCTAGAATTGATAGAATAGATGTTGCCAATGACCTAATAACAAAAATCGACAAAGTCAAAATTATAAATTGTCCCTTATCTGATCATAATGCCATAGTCTTTGAGATAGAGCTTACACCATTTTATTCAAATCCCATTACTAGGATACCTTCCTATATCACAAAATTAACAGATTTCAAAGAATTTTATGAAGAAACAATAAAAAACTTTCTAGAAATAAATTACACAGAAGATATTTCAGAAATATATGTCTGGGATTCATTAAAAGCAGTTACATATGGGAAGATATTATCCTGGTACATAAATAAAAGGAAGTTATGGAATAAAGATATGCTAGACTTACAAAACAAAGCAGATAAATTGATACTGGGAATACAAAAGGGCAATGCTACTCAAGTTCAAGAACTTACACAAATCAATAAGAAGTATACAGAATTGCTACATCATAAGATTATGATTAACTTAGAAAAGATAAAAATAAACTCATACTCTACTAATTCAGCACACCTGAGATACTTAACTAATAGAACAAAAAAAATAATTAAATCTAAGCAAATAAAATAAATATTTATTCCTAATACTAACAAAATAGTTACGGAACTAAATGATATTTTAGAAGCATTCAGACTCCAATTTAACATTGATAATTCCATAAATACTCAAAATACACCTACTAAGGATATAAAAAATACTTAGAAAACAATATTCATATTAAATTAACACAAGAACAAATACCCATTATAAGCAAACCAATCAATATGACAGAATTAAAATCGCAAATTAAAAAGCTCAAGACAAATAAAGCACCTGGCCCAGACAATATGCTACCAGAAATGTATAAATTAATACCCAATTAAGCCATATCCTTATTATTAAAAGTATATGATATAGCCAATAAAGATTTGAATATACCACCCTCTTGGAAATATTCATTGATATCCCCAATTATCAAACCAGATAAAGATGAGAAGCAGTGTTCCTCATATAGGCCAATATCATTACTCAATATAGACTATAAGATGTTTATGGCTATATACGCAGATAGGATCAAACACTTTCTTCCTTTCTTAATTCACAAAGATCAAACAGGTTTTATTAAAGGAAGAAATACTTCAGATAATATTAAAAGAATACTTACATTAATAGATTATAGCAAACATAAAGTCCTAGATTTAAATGCAATCTCATTAGATATTAATAAAGCTTTTGATTCGGTTAACTGGAACTTTCTTTCACTAGTTTTAAAAGAATATAACTTTCCTTCTAATTTTAATAATCTTATCCAAATACTATATGAAAAATCTACTGCATATGTTAAACTGGGATCATATAGATCAGGCCCTATAACAATCAAAAAGGGAACTAAACAAGGTTGCCCTTTACCACCATTGTTATTTGCATTACTCATAGAACCCTGTGCAAATCAAATCAGATCAAACAATAACATAAAGGGCATTTGTATTAATAAAATGTTAAACCTTAAAATCCAACTCTTTGCTGATGACATACTATTAACTCTCTCAGATCAGATACAAATGAGTCTTTGAATGCTCTATTTAACTCCATGAATAAATTTCGAAATATTTCAGGCTTAAAATTTAATGAAAACAACACTAAAATTATGCCCTGAAATTGTAAAAAAAAATAATATAAACAAAAGATTTTCCAAATATATAGTAACAGAAAGTAAATCATTATATCTGGGAATAAATCTACTCAATGAATTAACAGATTCTCTAATATTTAACTATAATAAAATACTAGACAAAATAGAACAAACAACTGGTTACTGGAATAAATATATCTTTTCAACAGCAGACAGATTATATCTTATTAAAATAATCATATTTCCCAAAATATTATACTTAATACAAAATTTTTCATTGCTACCTCCCAAATATATTATTCAAAGATACAATAAACTAATTTTAAATTTTCTATGGTTTCCAAATAAACCCCGTATAGCCTTAAATAAACATTTGCCAGATTGGGAAGATGGTGGATTTAATTTACCGGATATTGATTTATATATTACCTAATCTGTTATTAAAAACATAACACTATGGTTAAATAATTCATACACACCTATATGGAAGCAAGCCCATGAGCAGATTTACATAGAAATCAATTATAATCACATACAAGACAACTTAACAGTAATACCATCACCCCTTATATGGATGTTAAAAGATTATTTTTTAGGGAAAAGGAATAATATTAATAAATTGACATCAAACTATATAAGCTCTATGCTTTCAGTGTTCAAAACATATATAAACAAAATACCAAATATTAATTCTTGGATTTTTCTTATTTTCCCTATAGCTTTTACACCAAATATTCTAGATACATTCCAAATATCTAAAATAAATATACTTAAAGAAGAAACATTACTCTTTTGGCATCAACTTATAGAGAAAGAGAGCATTCTAACAAAAGAACAGATAATTTATAATTATAATATAAATAAAGACAATTGGCTGTTTTTACAAAATCTAAGGCATTTTCTTATAAATAAAATAGAACAAATGCAACCTTCAGTTAGACATGAAGCTCCAAAACTCATTGAATACCTTATTCTTATCACAAAACAGCCTTATCAGGGTACAGGTTATTTGTCTAATATCTATAAAATTGTTAAAAACAAAAACTATCATGAAAAATCATACTGGGATTATTATACTTTAATAAACAACCATCCTCCAGTTGAAGAAGAAAAAAGTAATATTCTAAAATCTTCCAAATTTTCTACATTATCAAAATACTGGCAATTATTCACTTGGAGATATCTACACAGAAGTTTCTATACACCACATAGGTTAGCCAAAATGTATTCTATTAAAGATCAATGTTGGAGATGCCATACTAAGAAAAAAGCAGATTGGCAGCATGTTTTTTATGAATGTATATGTCTCAATATGTACTGGAAATTCATTAACTATTTTTTTCAGACTGTTTATAATCATAATTTTCAATTAACAAAGTCTTTAATTTTATTCAACTCTCCTGTTCCAAACTGTGTACCAAAAAAAGACACTAAAATCCTATGGTCACTATTGGCAATTTCACGTAAAATCATAACTATACACTGGAAAAATGAGGCTTCGCCTACGTTCAAGGAATTTGAGACTTTAACAACAGTTGCTCACATGGAAATATTAACAGTGAAGAACAGAACTAAAAGATCTACTTTTTACTATTACTCTTGGATGAAAGTACTGGAAATACTCGAAAAGATTGAAGAAGATATATCATCTTATGTTTCTAACTTTATATAATATAGAATTTCAATGTTATTTGCATAGACACCAATGTAAATAGTTATATAATGGTTTGAAGTTAGTAATGTTTTAAAATTGTAAGTATGTTATTTATCTTTATTTCATTTAATGTTTAAGACATCTTATTTGAAATAATAATAAAAAAAATATTTAGTGAAAAAAAAGTGAGTAACAAAAGCATCTAAAAAAATAAGCATTTTAACAATCTAGGTTACATGTAAAACACTACACAAGATTATCATTATTGCAATTTATATCTGTAATGTTTCAGACTACATATTTCTAGAATATTATGTCTGAAAAATGAATCCCAGAACAGATTAATTTGCTTTTATTTTTTCATTTGTGTGGATTTATAAGTTCTTTATCTTAATCTTCTGGAAATGTGACTTTTTATATGTGCTGTGATCATTACAAGAGATAGATTCTGTCTGAGGTACACCCAACAAGAGTGACAGAAAATTCTAAGATGTTTTTTTTTCCTTTTGCAACTATAAGGTAAAGAGAAATTAAATGACAGCCTTCTTTCATGGATATCCTCTTGGGCCACGTCAGCTGAAGGAATGCATTAAAACAGAAACCACTAATAAAGAATCAAAAGCAGTAATATATATATTGATAAACTATAAAATCAAAAACATGGGGGATTGCTAGGATTAAGCCCTTGCAGTCTCATGTGGGGAGGTTTCCTTGATTCCTTATAATGTAAATGTTCTAACGTTGTGATTGCACAAGCATGTGAAAACATTTGGAGAAAAGGCATTCAGTTTCTGCACAAACTTAGTCAATATAAACAAAAAGTGAAGGCAACTGCAAATGGTATACATAAACTAATAAAGATACATCAGACAGCAAACAATCAGCTTACTTTAACATATCCCACACACTAGAACCAACATACCACGCCACTCTAATGTTAAAAAAATGAAGTTGCATTTTAGCCTAGGCTCTAGGTAGTTATTAGGCATTAGTCCATGAGACGTTGAAGGAGCCTAGCCCAAATTCCCCAATTGTCCCAATGCACTATCTGGTTGATTTGCTCAAGGTCACACAGAGGAAAAATGAAGGCTGAGAGAATCAAACCCTGTTTAGCCAGAAGTAGCTTGTTAACTGCCCATAGCCTTAATTATCTGCACTACCTACCAGACAAAGTGTTTTAGCTAATGAGAACTCTAAGAAGTTATCTGATGGTGGACCCACATGAATGATAGGTTTCCATATTTGCCATACCAAGCTTTTCAGTAAAATGTCACACAGTTGAAAAATAAAGACTGAGAAAATCAAATCCTAAACCATAAAAAGTAGTTTGATAAACAGCTCATAGCTTTAATCTTCTGCATTAGCTGCCAGACTAAATACTTCAAATAAAGTGAACTCTTAACAGGTGATCTGATGGTGAATACAAATGAATGAATGACAGATTTCAAAACTAGGTTTTCTGTAAAAATATAAAACACTACATAAAACTAGCATCTGAGGGAAAGGTAGACATCCGCTTAGATAATGAGTCGTAAGATAGTCTTTTCTTTTTTTTTTTTTCCATAATAAATCTTTATTGTTAAATTATTTTCAAACACAAGTAAGAACAAAAATAACATATATTCACAAATCAAGCATTAACTAATATCACTAATAACCAATGTGTTAAGATAGTCTTTTCTATATCTCATTCTGCAAGAAGAGTAGTCGATAGATTTTATATGCACACTGTGCAGGTATTACATTTATTTGCATTTTTCTTAATGCTAACAAAGAAGGCATTTATGTTTAATCCCCATATCTGTGGGCATAGCAAAGACTGATTTACAATGCTTTGTTGGGAGCTGGAAGGTATTGTGACAGTCTAAGCCAAACATGTCTAAAATGGTGCTTAAAGCAATGTTCTTAAATATCTAGAGTGCCACATAATATCCCATAAAAGTGCTACTCAGCTTCAGCAATGCTCTGTGCCATTTAATTATAGTTGTTTAGAGAAGAGCCATTAAGTATGAGACAGTATGCTATTAGTATCTCTCACATTCTAATATTTAAACCGTATAATCTGAGACCAGCATACCTACTGATGCTATGGCATGTTTATCTCCGATCTAAACACAGCAGCTTGCATTCTGTGGGAGTGTTTACTCTTGTATTTAGGTGTCATAGTACTGTTATCATTCTTAAAGTAAGAAATGAAGTTCTTGTTGGGAAAAATGGACCTCATTAGTAATAATTAGGGTAAAACCAGCAGTTTGGTATGCATTTATTTCACCTCAAAGGTATTCCTACTGCAGGGAAAAGACACAGTTGTTGATGTTTTGTAATTTCTACGATAATGGACAGGCTACTTTTACCTTAATGTATTTCTATAATGAGAACTCAAAACTTCAGGCATGTGAAATATGGCTGCACCAAGTAAATATTAGTCAACATTTTTCTTGAGTCCACTCTACTCAGGTGTCACCTCATTTATTTATGCCAAAAGTTTGATATTTCATCAGAATGAAGAGGCTGTCTGGGTATCAGTATCATCATAGCTGTCACTACACCATGTTCATGGGCATGGATGGGAAATAGTTCAGTAGGGAATCTGTGATAAAACCAAATGCCTCCTCATAATTATTAACTCTGAGCCGATTATTTCCTATGGGCTGCTGGAGCTGTACTTGATAATTTTATTAGATGGCTCCCTGACATTTTAGGGATTCTAAGAGTCAGAGGGAGAAAGACACATATACTTTAGTGGAGTGGCAGTGCGTTTGACCTAAGGTAGCCTCAGCTTGTCACTTTAAATCATTACAAAAAAAAACAGGATTTAAAAACTAAAGCACTTGCATATTCAACAAATGATGGTTCTTTGTTGCTTCATTCATTGTAAAGAACCATTATGTAATGCTGAATGAATTTGTTTTTTCTAGAACCCAGTTTTCAGTGGGAAGCTAATTCTGACAATGTTTTGTAACATACATCGTATTTCTTCTGATTTGCAAGTTTATGCAATGAAATGCATTTCTTCAGTAATTAAGAAAAAAGATGTATAATGATTTCAGCAAGTTAAGAAGTCAAGAACATTCAATAAACAATAACATAAGCTGTATGTTTTGTGTTTTTTTTAATGTGACAAAATAAATGTCTTAGTACATTTTATTAGTTTGTCATTATCACAGGATGTGGGCTAAAGACACCTTTACCTGTAATCATTTGAAGTATAAACTCATCTGACCTTCTTAAGATATTTTATGCTTATTGACAATTCTAATGTTTTAAGTTCTGTGGCATTATCTGCTATGACCCAAGCAATTTATAAAATTGAATAATTTACAAATGTAGGCAGTCTGTATGTGACAAAGTTAACAGACTGTAGTAGTCAGGACCATAAAGGCCAAGTGATGAGTTTGAGTCAAGAATACTAAAAGTTGTCATATTATTCATTTTTATGTGCCATAGCCACATAAGACTATTTCCTGAGCACAGAAGTGTTTCTACAGAAAGCACGATGTATGTGTATACATATATAAATATATACATATCTATGAGAGAGAGAGCAAAACATATGTAAAAAATAATGTGCTCTGCAACTCGTGCTTGTGAAGGATTTACCTAAGATCACAACATACACACCTACTGAACTTAGTGAACTTAAATAAAGTTTTATTTGGCAGCTAAAAACTATACTGTAAGCATTTTTGCCCTTTGGGCAAGACTTGGAACTTGATCAGACAACATTTTCTGTATTAGAAGTAGTACATTTTTGGGGGGAACATAGGAATAATGTTAGACAAGTGATCTACAGGACTATAATTTATTTTATTTATCATTTGCTCATCAGTAAAGTCTGACTTGGAACAAAGCCAATTTTCAGCAGAGGCCCAAGGAAAAATACTGCAGATGCATGTCTTTGCGACAAGGGAGGAAACCAGAATGAAATACTGCAGATGCATGTCTTTGCGACAAGGGAGGAAACCAGAATGAAACCCACGCAAATGCAGGAAGGATATACAGAAGGCACCCCAGCTGAGAATCGAACCAGGGAACCTCTTATGCTGAGGTGACAGTGCAACTGATGCACCACTGCACCACTGAAGATATAGGACATCTAGATATTTACACTTTTAAATATGTAAACTTAAAACTTCTTGCCACCCTTTTCAAGCACTTAAAACTGATTACCTCTGAAATTTAGAAGGGCTTTACCTAATAACGATGGTGTATATCCGTGTCTACCCATTCAATCAACTAGACTAGCCTTAAAGGTAGCCAAAGTGCTACTTTGTTTGACCTGCACTAGCAACTTATTCCATAGGCTGGAAATATGCTATGTTAGTAATACACCAAACATAACAGACTGTGTGTAGCCCTCAGCTGAGAGTGGAGAATAACAAGTGATCTATGTATTGTCCAGGAATTGACCAAGGCTGATATACAGGGAAAGCTGGAAAGTCAACCATTCAGGGAGGAGAAATAGTTAGCCAGTCTGGTACTACTCAATTTCAGCAATAAAACTGAAAGAGTGACAGCTGTGGTAGAGAAGACAAAGGAAGGAAGAAATAAATTAGGAGAACAGGTGGCACAATCTAGGTGGTGAACAAAGTGGCTGGTATGGAGACTATTTGGCCAAAAGAGGCTAATAAGTCAGGGAAAGTTTCATTTTGGTGTGGCATATAACACAGCACTCTCTTACAACAAATGTTTTAAATATAGGTAATAAAGGCATCTTCTGGGTTTTTCAAATCCTGTAACTACTTTATGATACATGCATCTAGACATGGCATTCACACAATCGGGGATTCTCAAACCCCTTTACCACACACCAACTATGTCAAACAGCTACATTTCCAGAAATACTAAACTCTGAACACAACACGTACACAGCTGCAGCTTCCAAAGACTCATCTCCATCAACTATCGCAATATGAAGAATATGTACAAATTGTCTCTTCGCATTTAGAATCCCAGAGTAAAATACACTTAAGGAAAGGTCTTAAGGCAGAGTAAAATGTACTTCTAAAGGTCTTAACTATTCCAACTGCTACTGTTTGTGGATTATGAAAATAAAAGAGGAAATTATAAGCTGTAGCTGGATGACATATGTGTCTAGTTCTTATTGTGTTAAGCCTGCTTCTTAAATAAACACACATTCAATGAATATTTATTATATAAGATGTGGCTGTCATAGAACTTTGTGTTACTTGGCAGCTCTACTACAATAAATTTCTTAATTATGTTCTTTTGTGGTTTTTAATGTATAATATAGTTTTCCTGCAAGGATAATCAAAATAATTTAGAAAGGGAAAAAAGGAGGACATTGTCCTGTGCCAAAAATAAAGTTAGGCACTGATTTAGGATATGTTAACACGATACAGGAAGGTTGGTACATTGAAGGTGTGTGCTTTTGCTGGCAGAATGAAACCTTATTTTAAATATTTGTATCTCAAGAAGAAAAGGGGTTTCCTTTACATAGATTTATAACCAACATATCATAATCACATTTTTTGCATTTTTTTTCTATATATTAAGAGCACTTGTTTTGTATCCATTTTTCTAATAAAATACTGTTTCATTTCCTCAGAAAGAGATGACAAGAGAGACAAAGAGATAATGACTAAGCAAAATGCATTATTTTTAATAATCATAATTTTTATTTTCAACAAAAGATAGAAAGATGATAAATGAAACACACATAAGAGAGTTAAGCAGCAATGCATTCTTAATGAAGTCAATGCAGACTATCACAATCAGCCTTTGAAGATGCTACAATATAACAAATAGCCCAGGAGTAATGGCCAGTGATTCTTACTTAAACAATCCCTTAAACATTACCTTATTATAGGTATAGGTAGTCACCAATCCACCCTCTAAAAATTATAAAGGATGGCCTGACTGATGTTAATCTACAAATTAATTAGCAAATAGCATTAAGATGATTCAACCTTTAGAACAAAATATTTTGTTTAAATTTTCCCATGACTCAGGTAATCTGATAAATTCTTGACTAAATTTGTGCCAGTACTTCCATGAAGAAAGTATTTGCTTTATGAAAGCATACCACAGCTTTAAGGAAATCATCTGTCATACTGCCCAGTGTTCGAACATATAAAATTAAACCTGGTTGCTGTTGCATGCACTCAATAAAAATGTTCAGTTCCCCTACAAAACCTCAACTTATTGAATATCTAGGAATATAAATGTTGAACGCAACTGCCTGGAATAACAAAGGGTCCCTGAACTTATATACATATATATATATATATATATACATATATACATATATATATGTATTTATATATATATATATATATATATATATATATATATATATATATATATATGTGTTATATATTATATATATATATATATATATATATATATATATATATATATATATTATATATATATATATATATTATATATTATATATATTATATATATATATATATATATATATATATATATATCTAGTTTACTATCAAAATCTTGATGCTGACAAAAAACATATTTAATATTGAAAGTCAATGTCAAATTCCTGTATATTAAGTAGGTGAAAATGTTGAATATGCTGAACAAATTCAGCAGGTTTGACATTTTCATCAAATATTGAACGTGAAGTCCATATAGGAGCAAAGGTAAGTGTAACTCCTACACTGCTATTCATGTTTTTGCAGGGGCCTTGTGGTGGGCTGCACCCCCACACCCCCTGCAAACTATATATTCCAATTCCGAGATTGCACTACAGTAAGGAAAGTGATACATTTCCCAAACACTGTACCGAGATCTCTAGTCATAACATTTAGTAGATATCAGCAAGTGCACAGTGGCATTCGCTGATATGGACTCTCGCTCAATTAATGTTTGGAAACACTGAAGTTGGCCAACTGCCATTTGGGATGCCCATGTTCGCCGAGCCTACATTCTAAACTTTGATAGTAAATATATGTAAAGATATATATATATATATATATATATATATATATATATATATATATATATATATATATATATATGTATCTACTTCACATGACTGGAAACTCAAAATACTGAATTTCATTTGACTGAGACCACAATACCTAATTTTCAAAATACTGAAAACTCATTTGATTGAGTCTCATTATAGTGAAAGTTTACAATGCTGAATTTCAAAAACTGAATTTTAAGACATATCCCAGGATTCATGAAGCTTGCGCCAGGTGCAGGCATAGCGTCGATGATCTAACACCAAATATGGCCGCTGAATGATTCAGGTACGAGCTGTTTCCACATGCACTACCTGTGTACACCATGCCCAGACAGCTCTCAGCACCTGTATGCTAATTAGCCCATGCACAGCAGTGTAGCATGCAAATGAAGGTATATAGCGATTCATGAAGTGTTACAGGTGTAGTGTAAGCATGCAGAAATGTAAACCGAAAAAAAATAGTTTACATTTTTCAAACATAAAATTGGAGCCATGACAGCGGACCAAACTCACGTATTATGCTGTTAATATATGCCATTGGCTAAATATATAGCCATTGGCATAAAACAACATGCATAAAATATGAAAAACAAAATTTAATATTATGCCCACACTAACGCGAAGTTAAATTGCAGGGCATCAGTGTGCAAAGGGGATCGCAAGGAATATACAAAAATATAGAATAAAACTGCAATAAAACATATATCATGATTTCCCCATAATAATCAATGGCAGGCATGCTACACTATACACATGGCACAAGGGTTGCTAAGGGCTAGGGATTAGTAGGCAATGCATTGCAAATGAGAGGAGTAATACTGAATTGCAGATTTCCCGCTGGTGTAAGGATGCACAAAACAGTGTAGCATTATAACACCGACGTGAGCCCTTCAGATAAAAATGACATCAAGAGAGGGGTGTGTCACCATTGCTGTAAGCACATTGGAGCATTGCTAACCCGGTTCCCTGTTGCTAAGCAAAGCTGCAGGATAGGGGTGTGTTGAAGTAGCCATAGCTTTGCTTAGCTGAGAGCACACAAGGTAACCAAATGTTCATGTGAACGTTGATGAAAACGCACTGTAAACCCGGTAAATGGCTGTGCACATCACACACCAGAGCGGAAACATGAAGGATATGGGAAAAAGATAAGGAAATGCTGCAGCATGGAAATAGGAGTACAAATGAGTAATTAACACCTAGGAACCCACAGTGGGCCATTGACAACAGCTAACAAGGCTGCTAACAGCTACCCACAGAACAGGAAAGGGGAGGTGCCATACTGCAAAGAAAACAGGACAGTCACAGCAGAACAAAGCAAAATTGCAGTAGATCAGCTACATAACACATTTTGCAACACATTCCTGGGTAGGGAAAGTACAAAACAAGAAAGCCGGCAACTTGATGCATGCCTGTCAATGGGAGGGGATTCGGGTTGAAAAGTGAAATAAAGGGCAACTGATAAATCACAGCAGGAAAGCATAATTCAACATCAAAGGCCCCACAATTGCAGTACTCACTGTAAAACCCATAATTAAGATACCCTGCAGCTGGAATTGCACATACGCACCCAATGACATCAACAGCAACCAAAGCACAATAGTATAAAGTGTGAAAGTACATCAGACACACTTGTGTATTCCCAAACACTCACCATTGGTGTAAACAGATGGGGAACTTTTAAAATGTACATGTTAGGGGCTGCCATAGCTTTGATTCATCAGCATGTGTTGGAGACTGACAGTGGTGTGCAGGATGATGCTGACAACCACCTCAGGCACCGAAGGAGGTGAAGAGTGCTCAGACCAAGGGTAACCTGCCAGGGGCTAAATGTTTTGGAGATAGTAGAGTGATACAGGGTGGACAGGGGCACCATACAGAAACTTTTTGAGCTGTGCCAGCCATGCCTCAGAGCGAGAAGTAACAGAGAGAAACCCATCCCAGTGGACACAAAGGTATGTGTAAGCCTGAGAATATTAGCCACAGGTACCTTCCAAAGGCCAACTGGGGATATCCTGGGGGTTTCACAGGCATCAGCATCCAGGTTACTCCACTACTTCCTGGATGCCATGTTACCACATGCCAGTGAGCACATATACTTCCCCCAAACGCAGGAGGAGTTGTCCAGCAATATGCGTCTCTTCCACCGTGTGGCAGAATACTCAGAGGTACTGGGTGCAATAGACTGCACGCAAATACACATCAAGTCACCACCCGGTGAACAGGGTAGGCGCTACATAAACCACAAGGGATACCCCTCCATCAACAGCCAGGTCGTGTGCAATGCCCAGGGCATTAACATGGATGTGTGTGTTGGCAGCCTTGGAAGCTATCATGACTCCCACATCTGGCATGCCTCACAGCTGTATCAGGTATTTGCCAGGGAGGACATCCCATATGGCCACTTGGTGGGGGATGCTGGATATGCACTGGTACCGTGAATGATGACTCCCATCAGAAATACACACACACCCATGCAAGAATGCCATAATGAGGCACACGCACAAACCAGAGTCATCATAGAGTGTGTGTCTGGGATGCTGAAATCATGGTTTCATTGCTTGGACATATCTGGTGGAGCCTTGAAGTAGTCTCCAGGCATGTGTGCCCCCATCTTCAGAGTATGTGCCATGCTATACAATATGATCCTGCAGAAACAGATGCAGCAGGGAAATAATGGTGATGGTCCTCACAGCCCACCACCATTGCCAAGGGCTGTACAGGCACAGAGGTACTCAGGACCATGAACACCCTAAGCCAGAACCAGTAGGCAGATGGAGGTGTGCCCAGTATGCCCATGCCTTGGCAAAGAGGGAACATATAGCACACACACTGACAATGTAGGCACATACAGACTGACACACTTCTCCACCTGCACATACAGTAAACATGGATGGCACACACACAAGACCACCTGTAAATTGTCATGTAAATGTGGTCTACTGTGCAGCAACTGTGAGGCAGCCCTCAACTATTGCACACACAACCGTACAAGTTAAGTCAACACCTGAACAGTAAATTAAGCTATCAGCATGTGCTTATACTGTATGTATAGGTTCATAGGTACATAGATAGGTACTTGGCTAACTGCCCGAGGCCAAAAACTAAAAACACCAAGAAAGTAAAACAACTGTATAACCAAAAATATCCAGGCTGTAATCCAGAAAAAAGGAGTTAACTATCTGTAGTGCAAGTTTATTAAGCGCTTTTGGCTATGCACAGCGTAGCCTTCATCAGAATACATTACAAAAAAGATACTGCTTCATTAAATAGAATTCCTTGACCAATCACAAAGATAAAACAATTAATTAGAGAATCAGACCCCCCCCCCCCTACATTACCCATTAACTCTTAAAAACATATTGTAGATTGTATTCTACACAGAAACAGTAGTCAATTCGTCACTGGAAACATGCCCTATAGAAAAACCTTTCAAAATTCATCACTAAGTATAAGAATAATGTTTATTTCTTGTTTATTCTTTCCTGCAAAACTGGGACTATGGAAATTCGTTCATTTAACCCTGGGGGGAAACATTGCTGCTGTTCTTATTTCAAATTGTGTTTCTTTTATCTTCAATGTATATTTCCAGTCTCCCCCTCTTGGATTTAATTTCACCTGCTCCACAATTCCACATGAAAATTTTGTAAAAGATGCACATGTTGAAGAATGTTTATATAGTGCACTTGTTTTTTTTTTTTATTTTTGATGTCATTAACATGCTCATAAATCCTACTTTTAAGTAACAGTTCTGTTTTTTGTAAATAGAATGCTGTGCATGAATTGCACAGAGCTATGTATACAACACCTTTAGTCAAACAATTCCCATTTACAAACACTAGTTTGCTTTTCAGCCTATTGTGTAGAACTACAGATTGTTCTTTGTGTATATAGCAACATTGTCTACACATTCCACATGGTCTATTGCCCCTACTGTTCACCTTTCAGGATTCTATATTGCATTCAAGAAGGCTCTTAATGTTGTGCCCTGTCTTATTATCAAATCCTGGACCCTCTCCCAACTTCTTATATATCTCTTGGTTAGTTTTGAAAATTGCCCAGTTCTTGTTAATAATTCCCCTAAAATTCTTATTTGTGGAATTGTATTCAAGTACACAAGCCCTTTTGTATATATAATTTTCCTTACTCCTTTCCACATTGCTATTTTGTAATCCTACCCATAATAAGGGAAGATAATCAATGCCCCACTTGTATTGTACTTCTGAAATGATTTCCTCAACCATCTGTTTGGGGTACCCTCTCTCTTCAAACATGCACTGTAGTTTACTTAACTCACCTTGTAAATCATCATAATGGGACATCATTCTGGCAAAGGGAAGGGGTTGGCATAATGGTTAAGATGTTCACCTTAATCGACGCAAGGTGCATGATTCAATTCTCACATGGGGTAATTGGCTAGGCTTAAAAAATGGCCCACAGGGGCAGTTAGCCTAGTACTAATCTATGAATCTAACCCTCACTGCCTGTCCCTTCACTATACTTCTTTTTTGAGCAGTAGGGTAATTGCTCCAATAATGTAAATATGTGTTGCAAAATGTAGGTTTTCTATATATATGTGATCGGAATCCACCCATATCATTAATAATTTGTACATCCAAATAGTAAATACTGGTAAAATCATAATTATAGGTAAACTCTAGAAAGTCAGTTGTTTCACCTATATATAGCATGAAGTCAGAAATCTTTTCTTCAGTACCCCTCCATAGAACAAATATGTCATCCAAAAACCTGGAATATAGTTGTATTTTGTCCCAATAGGGGCTATTGAAGATGTGGCAAGTTTCCCATCCAAGGAGTACTATATTGGCATGTACAGGGGCATAGGCTGCTCCCATTGCTACACCTCTAATCTGCTAATATTCCCCCTCAAAGAAAATTAAGTTGTTGTCTAAAATCAAACTCATGATTTCACAAATAAAGATAATCTTACTGTGCTCTAACTTGGAAAAGTTGAATAAAGCTTCTTCAAAAAATTCCAAGCCTTGCATCTTAGGTATCACAGTGAATAAATCTTTCATGTCAGTTGTGAGGAAAATCAATTTCTCTTGCCATATCTCCTTTTTAATATTGGCCAGAAATTCCCATGAATCCTTAACCAAGTGTCCACAGTCATTGATTACATGTTTGACCCAGAAGTCTACCAGTACTGCTAATGGATGAGTTTTAGAATTGTTTGCTGCCACAATAGGAATAAATGGTGGTTTCACTATGTTTTTATGTATTTTGGGGATTCTGAAAAAATGGGGATTTTAGGGTCTCTTAAGTATAGAAATTCATAAAGTTATTGTTCTATTCTATTTATTAAATATTCCTCTAAATATGCATTAATACCTGCATAAGAAATATTAATTTGATTAAGAGAAACTAAAGCATAAGTTTCTTCATCAAATAATAAATTTTCCATCACATCCGAATAATCTGTAGACTTGAACAACAGGGGTCATAACCCTTGTAGTATCATCTTTCCTCAACTCCATTAACATGTTAAATTCTTCCTTACTGAAATTCCATTTTACTTTCTTAAATTTATTTCTGTCTTGAACCTCATACATTTCTTCCAATACTATTTTCTCAAAGGTGTCAATTAATGAATGAAGAGGAGGGTTAAACACACTCCCTCTATAAGGGGTATCACTGTTGTTCTTTATAGTAGAAATGTTATCTGAAAACAAGATGTCAAAATTCAATTTCCTGGTGAACAGTTTAAATTCTATGATGTTGTCTACCATGTTAGCTCGAGTTTGGGGCACAAATTTAATGCCTTTGGAAAACAATTTGAAATGTGTTTCAGTAACAATTTGCTCAGTATAGTTATAAATGGTAAACCCATCCTTAGTGTTCACTATGGGCTGTCCATCTGCAATTGCTGTTAAATCATTCCCTACTATTTGATTTTCTTCCTGTGTATGAGTTAATACTGATAGTGTCACCCATCTTCATCTGCCCATGTGCTGTTCTTTGTGAGCGGTGAAATACTGGAAAATCCTGGTCATAGGTATCACCATAGTCTCCACCCTGCTTATATTCTTCCTCATATCCCTGTGTTTCTCTGTTTATCAGTTTTATTACTGCTATAGTGAGACTTTGCTGAATGTATAATGTTTTCTGTTGGGTAGACTCTCTTCTCTTTATATTGTTGACTATCTCTGCATAATTTTCATTTTTTCTTAGAAAATAGATTATTAATTCTTCTGTCCACCCTATCAAATACCTTGAAATATAACACTATATATTGTGGGAATAACAAATCATTTGAAATATTCTGGTCAAGTAATTCTACTTCTTTAAAGATACTGTTTCTCTGTTGGCCATAAAAAAATACAGTTTTCTTTACAATATTTATACCTGCTTCATCAAAAATATTGTAAAATTCATTCAGTATAGAATCATTGTATTTAATCCCAAATGGAAACGTGTATATACGTAAACCCTGTGGAACAGTTTGTAGCCTTAAATATTCATTCAAGTATGCTATATTAACTTCACAAGATTTTAGTTTAAACAATCTTTTTTCAAAAAAATAAATCATATCCTTCAAAGAAGAAAAACTTTAATTTTGTCACTGTTCAATTCCAACCCCTTGTGCTGTTCCACAGCGGCTTGCTCAGTACCAGAGAATACATATCTTCTATTTATAAGTGAAGTGTAACATTCCTTCCTGGAATCATTGTGGAACCTTCTACCTGCAGGGACATTTTGTCCACTGCTAGTTAGCCCATTCATGTTGCCACACTGGTTAACTATGGCGTTAGTATTCTCATTACTATCTATAAATTGACCACTGGTGCCCGGTCTTTCCCCTGAAAGTCTGAGCAAGTTGTTAAAAGACTGCATAGTCTTTCTAGAGTCATTATGTCCCCCACAAGTTGCTGGAATTGTTCCTGATTCACCCGAGACATTATGAGTATTTAAATTAACAGCACCTGGATTAAAAGTTGTGCTTGGTATGGTCAAAAGGCTTTCCTGCATCTGTAGTTGATTTTTAGAGCGAGCAGTCCCTTCAGAAAGACTCCTTCTCTTTGGTATGGCTTAATATCATTCGCCTTCTCTTCCTGGTATGCAGTTTGCATCACCGCTGCTGTCGTCATGAAGTCCTGCTTCTTCATTGGTTAATTTGACTGCCAACAAACCGCTCAGTCTTTCTACTTGTTCTGAATGGCCAGGATCCTTTGCAATGGATTTGAAACTACTCGTGAAGCTGGAAAAAGCACAGACCAGCTGCTGTAGTTCTCCCTTCAATTTGGAGACTTCATGTTTTAGTGTACTCAATTCAGAATTCTCCTCGGGGCTAGTCGCATGGTTGACTTGCCCCTGAGCCTCCCTGTTTTGTTCTCCATGTGTCTCCATATCAAATAATCCCGGAATGCGGGTTTAAAAAGCAAACCAAAAACTAAAATCACCAAGAAAGTAAAACAACTGTATAACCAAAAATATCCTGGCTGTAATCCTATCTTTAGTACAAGTTTATTAAGTGCTTTCGGCTATACTGTTTCATTAAATAGAATTAATCGACCAATCACAAAGATAAAACAATTAATTAGAGAATCAGCCCCCCCCCCCCCCGATTACCCATTAACTGTTAAAAACATATTGTAGATTTGTATTCCACACAGAAATAGTAGTCAATTCATCACTGGAAACATGCTCTATAGAAAAACCTTTCAAAATTCATCACTAAGTATAAGAATAATGTTTATTTCTTGTTTATTCTTTCCTGTACAACTGGGACCATGGGAATACTTTCATTTAAGCCTGGGGGAAACATTGCTGCTGTTCTTATTTGCCATTGTGTTTCTTTTTTCTTTAATGTATTTTTTGCAGTCTCCCCCACTTGGATTTAATTTCACCTGCTCCACAATTCCAAATGAAAATTTTGTAAAAGATGCACATGTTGAAGAATGTTTGTATAGTCCACTGGTTGTTTTTTCTTTCTGATGTCATTAATATGCTCATATATCCTACTTTTAATTAACCACTCTGTTTTTCCTAAATAGAATGCTGTGCATGAATTGCACAGAGCTATGTATACAACACCTTTAGTCAAACAATTCCCATTTACAGACACTACTTTCCTTTTCAGCCTATTGTGTAGAACTACAGATTGTTCTTTGTGTAGATAGTAACATTGTCTACACATTCCACATGGTCTAGTGCCCCTACTGTTCACCTTTCTGTATTCTATCTTGCATTAAAGAAGGCTCTTAATGTTGTGCCCTGTCTTATTATCAAATCTAGAACACTCTCCCAACTTCTTATATATTTCTTGGTTACTTTTGAAAATTGCCCAGTTCTTGTTAATAATTCCCCTAAAATCCTTATTGGTGGAATTGTATTCAAGTACACAAGCCCTTTTGTATTTATCATTTTCCTTACTCCTTTCCACATTGTTATTTTGTAATCCTACCCCTAATAAGGTGAGATAATCAATGCCCCACTTGTACTGTACTTCTGAAATTATTTCCTCAACCATCTGTTTGGGGAACCCCCTCTCTTCAAATATGCACTGTAGTTTACTTAACTTACCTTGTAAATCATCATAATGGGACATCATTCTGGCAACTCTCACTGCCTGTCCCTTCACTATACTTCTATTTTGAGCAATAGGGGATTGCTCCCATAATTTAAATATATTTTGCAAAATGTAGGTTTTCTGTATATACGTGATCAGAATCCACCCATATCATTAATAATTTGTACATCCAAATAGTTAATACTGGTAAAATCATAATTATAGGTAAACTCTAGAAAGTCGGTTGTTTCACCTATATATTGCATGTAGTCAGAAATCTCTTCTTCAGTACCCTTCCATAGAACAAATATGTCATCCAAAAACCTGGAATATAGTTGTAGTTTGTCCCAATAGGGGCTATTGAAGATGTGGCAAGTTTCCCATCCAAGGAGTACTATATTTGCATATACAGTGGCACAAGCTGCTCCCATTGCTACACCTCTAATCTGCTGATAATATTCCCCCTCAAAGAAAATGAAGTTGTTGTCTTAAATCAAACTCATGATTTCACAAGTAAAGATACCTCGGGATTCATGAAGCTCAGCGCAAGGCCGGCGTCAAGCTTGCGCCGACCGTGCAGTGTGAAGATGGTGCAGTAGCGCCAAATGCATATTAATGAAAGCACACTGCCACCACAGCCATGTGCATAGGAAAGGAGCGCGAGTTCATAGGGCATGTCAAAGTGCCGCACAGAGGCATGGAAATGGCAGCTGTCGACGTGCAACCTAAAATGCTTGCATATAACAATTTGCAAGTAATAGTAATCACATCTGTCAGTGTCCATGGATACTGAAACGTATGCAAAGCATGCAAGACAGTTCCTGCGAACACAAAATGAAGAAGCAAACACAAATGCATGGTAAGGAATAACGGGTTCTTATCCCGTGAACAAATGACATTGAAAACCGTGTGCCTGTAGTCCAACTCAGTGTAGATAGTTATACCAAGTGGAAGTTAAATGCATCATATGTTAGCTCGCCATCAATAGGTACATCCAGCCCAATGGTCAGGGTCACCAGCTGACCCATATTGTGAGGGAGGGTACACAGCTGGGCAGATGTGTCCATAACAAAAAACACGATAAATGTACATATCTGGTGACCGTATGACCGAATTATATCCCACAACACATGTAATAGTCACATACAATAGGTATGTCCGTATTTCACATACCAAATGTGACAGGAAATAGAATAACCATGTAAACGAAAGAGAATGAGCATATAAACTGCTACTACAATAAGGCAACATGTAGGCTGAAAGGAACAGTATTATCCATACCATTGACTGTGGGTACGTGTTGTCCAGTACATTCGGATATGTGTCCGGAATATATCCCATCCTGGACATAGGAAAAGGTGGCATCCTACCAATGATTAGAACAGTCGGCCAAAATCTGCACATCAGCGGTCCAAGCCGAACTTGTCAGGAGGTGTCACAGTTGAACGGGTATTACCCGGGTATACCAACCATGTCATGAAAGTTAAATATGGGTGTGTACCTATGTGCGTGAGGTATAGCATGTGGAAAGTCAAACATGGCAGGGTAGTCCACACAACCATACAGGTACCTGACTTATGTAGGGTATGCAATGTGTTACCTTGACCGTGTCATGGGCCATTAACCAAAGCAGTGATGGATGGAGTGTCAGGAATATGTGTGTGGGGGGATGGGTAATGGTATAATCCTCCAAGGCGACACTGTGTCGTATGCAGAATTGGTGAACTGGAGGTGTATGAAGGAGCAGCAGGTGAAGCAGAAAGAAACACAAAAACATGTACACACATCTGCAATACAACCAGACAGGCCATACTGTAGAACATAATCCCACAAACATATGAATATTAAAATGTGCGATACAAATGTATAGACATGTTACTGGCACATACCCACAGATTGGTCCTGATGGAACTGGCCATATCGAATGCAACACACTTGGATGCATAATGGATGACCCAGTGTCCCCTCCACAGCACACAACCTGCTCCATACCTGAATGTCCACCAAAGCCAGCCATACTTGGCCTACTGGTTTGGTGCAGCCACATCTACACATAGTGACCAATATGCATATGTAGTAGGTAGTGTCACCCTAGGCAGTTTCAAGATTGCAAACTATGTAACCCTTGTATGTAAAACCCCCAGCACATTTTCTTAATGCCAGAAGAATGGTCGGTATTTGTCTTGTTTTGGTCTTGTTCAATTTTTGGGATATCCCTCATGGGATAAGTAACCTGTGTAAACATTAGAATGGGTATGAAGACACAAAGTCCAGTCCTGTAGATATCTGGACACAAGTTGGAATGTGCAGTAGTGGTGCACAAGACTGTCCAGCCCTAGATGGTCATGCAGAACCTACTACCCAGGATCAAACACCTGCCCGTGATGCATGTGTCCCGATACGAATAAGTGAGAGAATATATTGCACACATTTGCATAGTGGCACATGGTATAAGGGTGTTGAAGGCACTGACGTAAACAGGATACCCCCTGTTCCACTGTGTGAGGGACAATTAATGTGTGTGTAGGTGTGACCTGACCAACAATGATACAATGCCAAATGTCCTATGATTGTAGGAAATAACTAGATACCATACTGCATGTAACAGTTGCCTAAAGCAGTCACGTCATGATAGAATAAACGTAATTCATAGAAGAAACAGGCAAACAACAAAAGTGCCAAAGGTGTAAGGCTCACAGCTAGGAAACAAATGAATGTTCTAAACCTGCACTGACCGTGGCTATGTGTTGGCCCAAATAATCTGGTGTCCACAGTAGGGTTACCATCTGTCCCGTTTTGTGAGGGACAGTCCCTCTTTGGACAGTTGTGTCCTGAAAAAATACATTACAAATGGCAAATGTCCTGGGATTGTAGGACATAATTATGTCCCATATGTTATGTAATAGTTGCAGAAAATAATTATTTCAGTATCTAAAATACCTACATGTTACAAGAAACATAATAAGCAACTAAACCACTACAACAATAGGCTTTTATGTAGGCAAATAAGTAAAGTTCTATCCTTTGTACTGACCATGGGTATGTGTCGGCTTGTAAAATCTGATGTGTGTTCCGAAAATGTCCCATCTCGGCCATTTGAAAAGGTGGCAACCCTAGTCCCCCGAATACATCCCAACCTGTACATATGACAATGTCAACGCTACCAATGGTCAGAGCATTCGCACAATAACTGGCCAGCCTCTTAACCACTCACAAAGCCAGTGATCTTTGGGGGAAAGGTGTTGAATGAGAATGACTACTTACAACAATGAAAAGTAATAGACGCATTTAACTGCAGAAAATTTGTAGTATTACGAATCTGTCAACACGTTCCAAGTTAATAGTACTAATATGGTATAAGTGTCCATGATTATCCCTGAGTTGTCATAGCCTTGTCCCTATCACTGTAGAAATGAGTCCCTGAGTATCACAGAGGTCCGTATACATAAGTACGCCAACCAACTGTCACATCTGTTGACAGGATTACTGCATACCTGTAGTGAATTTATAACAGATGTCCAGAAATATTCACTGTATCTCTAAATGAATGAATGAAATAGTCAAATGGGAAGGGAAACTCGTGAAACCCACCCCTCAACCTGCATTATGTAGGTGGAACCACTCCCAGCCCTCAATTATGCAGCACCAACCCAATAATGTGGTCAGAGGTGCACAAACACCTGCATCTGCAAACACAGGTAGAATGTTAAAATCCAGACTAACTCTGTCCATGTGCTACATCTGAGATTTGACCAATGCCAGGGCAGTTCTAGTCACCAATCAGCAAAGCCTAAACCCAGACCAGCACATGAACACCCTGATAATCGAACACGCATATGTGCGAGGACTATAAGCATAGGAGTTCTGAATATCCTTGGAGTGAGTAGACATGCAGCACGGGTCCAGAGCAGTAGGAAACAGGGAATGTCCTAATTGTAGTACTGCGGTTTTCCCAGCAGGAGAATGGATGCCTGCTGTGTAAGGGAAGTGGTGAGGCATATGTCAGAGTAGCTATGAACCATGGGTATACATATAAATGAGCCAAAACAACAATAGTGTAGTGGTTACAGCATCCGCCCAACGTAAAGGCATTCCCGGTTCAAGTACGACTATAGCACATATTAATTGTGTAATGAATGCCTCTGTGCTGTAAAGCCAACATTTATACATGCAAAGGTGACCGCATTCGCATGGGTCCATTAACCGGATTCCATCAAAGTGGTACTTTCATAAGGAATAAGGCACATGTAATCTCAAAGAAGTGCCTGTAAACATATGTAACTCAGAATAAGTAGATGCAAGTGTGCCTGCGTGGGTGTATGCAGCTATTAGCATAGCAAATGTATGTTGTCTTGTACAGCTGTAACTTTTATATATATAGATAGATAGATGTGTGTATAGATAAATATCCACAGACATAACAGAAATATGCAAGTATATATCTACATATTTATCTATATATATATATATATATATATATATATATATATATATATATATATATATATGTATATATATATATACATACATTTATATATAAAGATATATATAGATATGTAAGGAATGCCGAAAGACGAAAGCAAACATAAGGGCTGTGAAAGGAATCCAGAGCAAGTAAGGAATTATAAAGTGCTCGCAGCATATGTCACATAAAGCTGCATAAGTGTGAATAGAGCACCGTTCGTCACACCAGAGGCAGGGTTATACCAGTGGCCATAACATTGTTGAAGTGCTATGTCAACATTGTAAACAGATGGAATGTAGTACATGTTGCAACCCCCTACACTTGTAACCTGCAAATCATTCATAATCCATAACACCAGGAAAGGCACTTATGTGCAAATATGAATGGATGGTGAGCCTGTGAATACACGAGGCAGTACAAAATGTGTGTAGGGCCCCAACGCTCATGAGAGGGCAATGTGTAAAGGTGTGTCATGGCTGCGATATCAGGTGTATAATGGCTGTTATGCGTGGAAACTCAACACGGGTGTGCAGGAGAAACTATGGATATGCGATTATGGACACAGGAGTGCTAGGGTATGTTGTGCCAGGTGCAATGGAGCGGCCCGTGGAGGTCAGCTTGTACGTAGGTGCGATTCCCAGATAGAGCGTCGTTTGCATGGAGACATACGTGAATGGGCGTATCGTTGTCGGACATTGTGCATCAAGGCTGGTAGCCCGGCACATAAAACCTATACGCCACCCATGAGCAGAACGGAGTTCTGCTGCGACAACCCCAAACCGCGAAAAGCAGAAAGACACAACTACATGAAGACAACAATATGTTGACATACAGTCACAGTAACACAAACACACATCCTATCAACAGTAATAATATGAATGTGCACAGAAACAAACACAGTAGCAGGAATAATAGGCTGCACATACGAGTAATAGGTCGAATGACACTGTATCACATCCCAGTTAGCAGCGGCACCCCAGACATGAAAAACGTGCGGCATCTGTCCGCTGTATAATGTGCAATATACTGAGCACAAGTTCACCGGAGTGAATTGTCGGTGTCATAATGACTAAGGCAATAGCATGCTGTTGAAGCAGAGATAAAACCCAATACACATGTGTAAGTGTCCATGTCCAGGAAATGTATAGGTTAACGGACACACAGATGTATATATATAGATAAAAACATATATATACATATATCTATATTAATTTACATACACATATATATTCATAAGGATATATATATATATATATATATATATATATATATATATATATATATATATATATACACAAGGATATACTACGGATATATATATATAGATAGATATATATACACAAACAACAGGTAGTGATATATAGACATACACACAAAACAAAATATATATGTCAGTGTAGATATACATATGTACAAAAATAGGTTACTTCACAGCAATTAGGGGTAACATATTTACAGCCCGGGCATATGTGACTGGGAGGTCCAATAAATAAACGTTGTACCCCCCACATCGCCCAGCTAGGCCGGACAGACATACAGACAGGCAATACAGATCAATGCACTGCCGGTGTCCAAAACACCAGTAGGAAAGTACCAGTGGGAGAGTTCTGCAAGGTCTACACTTTAAACATGGATAATGGTGTCCCTTGCGGGACCCCAAAAATTCAGGGCACGTGTGAATCTGCTGACATTAATACGAGCAGGATGTAGGTGTACATGGAACAGTAGGTTGTGCATGTGTGATAGTACATGGGTTGACAAAACGTACGACATGTGTCCTGAGACGGGGAGAGTGGGCAATGTGTAGGGGTGTGCTCATACCCCAGCTGCGCTCGCAGTAAGTATTTATCATGACTGCTGTAGAGGGGCGCCAGGTAGGTGGACCATGGGTTTGTATTAATGGGCTTAAGTGTGCAGGTGCTGGTTGGCAGAGATGTAGTAGGCCCTCCCAGTGGAAGTCATTAATATTCCTATGTGGGCATAGCATATGCCTACACCTCCCAAACCTGAAGAGCACATCTACTGGATAGTCTGTAAACCATTAGGGGAATCCATAGAGACCAAATCAGTGCCATGTACCTGATTAGCTTGGATGTCCATAGTTATGTATTAGAATATAACAAAGTCCAATTAAACACTTCCAGAACTAGTGATATTAGGTGAACAGGTGGTGGAATACAGGTAATGACAGATGACAACATGTATGAGTCATAAACAGCATGTACCTCGACAAACGTGAATGAATACATATGCTCTGTGACTGTGAATGTGTCTGGTTAATAGAACCAATCATCTAAATGTGTCCCACAGGGTGTTATGCATTGTTCCTGATACAGTGTTCATTCACACCCATTGGTATGTGAGTTCTGCTACTGATGGAAAGTGCTTAATTTGCTGACCACCTTAGGTAGATGATAGCATAATAGAAGAGGTTCAACACTCATACGCCTGCGAGGGACACACCCGTCTGGGCAGTTGTGTCTAGCAAAATGACAGTCATGGCACATGGCCTGTGAGTTCGGGAATAGAGGCTATATAGTGTGTGTAGTGGTGTCAAAAATCAATTTGTTGTATCAGTAACAGCTACATATAATAGGAAACAGTATTATCAATTATAATACTACATGAATAACCTTAATGTATGCAACCCGTGGAAGTCGTCCATTTACTACTGGCTGTGTGTATGTGTTGCCTTGATGCATGCGATAGCTCTACATATAGGGTCTATAGGGCCACCACCATTCTGAATGGCCAAAGTGGAACCTGCTCTGTAGAAATGTCAGACGTACCAGGGCAGAACATACCTACAGCCATGCATAGTACAGAAATATACATATCGGAACAAATCAAAGCGTAGTCTAGCAGCAGTAAAGTTGCTTATGCTACTACATATGACATATCGACGTGTCAGGTATACAAGACCTGTAACAAGCAACCAGTACAGACACATACAACATGGGAATGTCCCCTACTCAGGACAGTTGCAATGGCTAGAGTATTGTCCATACCACTCAACTGTCCCTGAATGTCAGGTACGTCCCTGAGTTTGACTGAAAGTTTAACTCTGTCCCTCTTAATCCCTCCTAAAATTAGTGGCTGTTGAAGGAAAGGTGGTGAATTACACTTACTGACTAATGACAATAAGTAAGAGTTATAAACAACTCTTACTTCAGAATATGTGTATTAAGTCATATGCTCTGATTCTGTCAATGTTTCAAGATAATAGCACTACTTTTGTAAAAGTGTCCCTGATTTTTTCTTGACCTGTCCCTGATTCTGTAGAAATGTGTCCCCGATTGGTGGAGAGTTCTGATATTGTTACATGAGATATGCATAATGAGGGACTGTCCCATGCAAAGTGGGAAAGGTGTCACTCCTACAGTCTCCCGTCGTGCAATCTGAAAGGTAGACAACGTGCAGTAAGTATGCAGTAGCATGACTCAGTGGACAGCTTCGTTAACAAACTCAAGTCACATGTCAGCCTTGCAGAGTATTGGTTCCCATGTATCAGGCAGATGGGAGCAGATCATATGAGGAACATGCATATAATTTGATTACGTCACTGGACAGACCGCCGAGTCCGTACAGTCGAATGCCTGCAGTCACAAAATGGTTACACATAACCCAATACTGTAGTCATGGAGTCTGATGTAATATGCATCATAAGGGATCACACACACCCAGCGTGAGTGACAAATGTAAGCGGAAATGTCGGTGAGCGAGCAGCTGTAAGCGTGTTTGTCTACCAGTATGCCAGTAGTGCACTGTCAAAGAAATGTGGAGTCTAAACATGTATAAGGTGCTGTGACCAGAGGTCAGCAGTGCTTAACACTGTGCAAACCCATGCACAACTGCTCCCACCTGCTGGAATGTGCCTTACCCAGTCTGTATCCAAAAGCGTCGGCTTGTCCGCAAACAAAGGACCGCCCTATACACGTGATGGTAGCAGTACCCTGCGCACATAGCTCATGTGAATTAACAATAGACCATGGTATATGTACAGACAATAGACCACACACACACCATACAGCGCAGACATCCAACAGTATAGCAATGTACTGGCAAATATGTCCGGACCACTGGTGTATGCATGCCTGGCCGTCCTGTGTTTCAGTGTGTGAGCATGCCCAGTATGACTATTACGCATGTTGTCGACCGACATTACCATCATGCCGTCATGTGTGTGAGCATGCCAAGTATGGTCAAATGTATTGCATGTGTCACATGTCCAGATAGTTAGTACTGTGTTGCTGACCCCTCCGTTCTACACAGACATGTGTCATGCTGTGTCTGCAAGGTAGCTAATGGTCATGTGGCATTGACATTTGCTACATGTCTGCATAGCATGGGGGGACATCCAACCACAACCACAGTCCTACACAGCACCGTGGGTGGTGCACATGACTCTCACATGTGTAGGTTTGACGGGGGGCACAGCCAACAGTTGTACACATCTGCCACTACTGTACTGGTATGCTGGGTACTCCATGTCAGTGTGTGGACATACTTAAATTGCTGGTTGGGGGGATACCAGGGTACGTCAGTTCCCAGCTTTAATTACCAGCACAGTGGTGTTAGATGTCCTAGCTTACACAACCTACATCAAACTGCCTGGCCTGCTGTAGTCTGTGTGTGTCTTAGGGGGTAGGGGTCATTCATTGGGCATGTCCATAGGCCATCGTATATCATTTGTCTGTATTGGTCCACATCTGTCCAGCTGCATGGAACGTGTGTGGGCTGTACCGGACACACATGATGGTCAGCCCATAATCTGCAGTGGGTTAGGACACCCTGCGTACTACAGGCTACCATTGTGACCCCCGTATGTGCTACAGAGGTCATGGTGCCACTATGGATGCGTACTGTCTGCTGCCCTAACATTTGGCCACCACAGTCACTTGTATGCTCACATACATACCATAGCAATGGGTAACTACACATTCTAATACAGCTGCCACTTGTTAGGTCAATAGACATACCCTGGGTGTGTTCCAGACTTGAGGATGGTGCTGGAGTGCTGCCTATGTTGGATGCACACAGTGCACCTCCTATACATGGCCGAGCACAGGTAGTGTCATGTTTGGCATCCATACACTGTGCGGGTCAGAGAGGGGAAATCCGTGGGTACATACTGTGTCAGTGCATATGCCTTGTGTTGCCTCTTTGCCAAGGGCAGGTCATACTGTGCCGGGGCTTTCACCGACTGTGCTCTGCTCAGATAGTTCCTTCACCAAGTCACACTGTGCCTGTACAGGCCTAGGCAGTGGTGTTGGGCTGTGTGGCCCTGCCCCATGCCGTTCCTGCTGCAACTGTTACTGCCAAATAAGATTGTGTAGCATAGCAAATACCATAACAACTTGTATGCATGTAGCTTGTGAATACTGCAGAGCTCCAATGGATGTGTCCGGATACCAGAACTGTGAACTGAGCATCCCAAACACATGCACAAGTATATGTCTTGTCTGTGCATCTGCCTCAGTATGG
This sequence comes from Protopterus annectens, assembly GCF_019279795.1. NCBI lineage: Eukaryota > Metazoa > Chordata > Ceratodontiformes > Protopteridae > Protopterus > Protopterus annectens. Next base: position 683,425,690 of record NC_056731.1, read on the forward strand.
TGTGAGTGTTCAGGTGTGTGTGCATTGCTGATGGGTGCCATCAGTCACGACACTAGTGTTTACCCAGCATCCCCCACTAGGAGACTGTAGGGGATGTCCATATTGGCATTGGTGTGCTACAGCTGTGTCAGAAGCCATATATCGGACACATCATAGCTTCAAGGGCAGACAGCACACACATTCAATCTCATGCTCTGGCTATCACATATAGCCTAGCTGTTGGAGGGTATGCCCCTGAAGTGACTGTAGGCCCTACCCCGCTCACCGGGTGGTGCTACGATGTGTATGTGTGTACAGGCTATAGCACCCAGTACCCCAGGGTAGTCACCCATGTGGTTGAACAGATGCATATTGCTGGTCTAATAATCACGTGTGTTGAGGACATGTACGTGCTCACTAGCATGTGTTGACATGGCATCTGTGAAGTGGTGCAATACTCTGGATGCAGATGCCTGTGAAATACCCATGATATCCCCAGTTGTGCTGTGTGAGGTACCTGTGGCTAGTACACCTAGGCCAACACATACCATGGTATCCACTGTGATGTGTTTCCCTTGGCCTGTTTGATGTGTCAGGTGTGGCAGGCACAGGTCAACAAGCTGCTGTAGGAGGTCTCTGTCCACCCCATAGTGTTCCACCATCCCCACCCCATGTAGTCCCTGGTAAGTCACCCTCGGTCTACAAAGTCTTATGTCACCCCAGTAAGGGTTGTTCGGCAGCATACACATCCTCACTGCCCCAGCCTCCTGCACATGTTGGTATATGTTGCCTGCTGCAGCCCGTCTCATTTGGTTGGACTGTGTCGTGAAATGTCCCCGCAGGTATACACTGGTGGTGTAGAGTGCGGACGAAACCTGTGTGTATGCCGCTTGCTCGCATTACCGTACTGTTCATGTGTGGGCTGTCCATGTCATCTGCTGATTGTGTTGATCAACACCTGTTTGTGCAGCCTGTACACCCTGACTACCCCACCACTGCTGTCATCCCTCCCAATGTCGCCAGGCAGGTATAGACACACCCCTAGCTTAGGTGTGCTAAGGCAGGAGCACTTCCGAAGCACAGTTCTGCAATGTACGTACAGTATACCTGACCCCCCCCCCATGCTGTCAAATATATTTGAAACCTGCATCCGGCTGACTACACACATACACTCCAGGGACCAGCAGCACACCCAGGTGATAAATGTGATACACTATAGTCAACCTCATCTGCATAGTATAGTCTTCTAATGAATAGTTATATGACCCATACTGAACCTCCAAATTAATAACCACTGCTCAGTGTCGCTCAGATCCATACACAACTGGCAACAGGTGCCTTACTATCACCATATTGATGTCCCATTGTCTTCCCAGCAACAAAATAACCGGTGTCTACATGACTACAACCCGTGGCCCTGCACACTACAGACGATGTGCATTACCATCATGCCATGGCAGATATACATAGATCCCAGGTTATCACGTACAGATCATCCGGCACAAACATTCAATAGTGCTGATGTCCCCAGACATGTATGTTCACATCTATGTCCACCTCTGCATCTACATATATCATATATATTATTTGTATACATATATACATGGATATATGTATATATATATATATATATATATATATATATATATATATATATATATATGTATATATACATACACACATATACATGTACGGCATTTATATCACAACAGCGGACCACATGACAGCAATGCATTAGACAGGAATGAAAAGGAAACTACATGTGCCACCTGCATCATGTAATGTTGTTACTATCAAGGCACGTGTGTTATGTTGCGTCACATGGGTCAGACCGTTTCAAGTGTAAGAGTAGGGCTGCTGATAGTTTCTCACCAGACCTATTGGCAAATGTATGTGTTGACAACCCAGTGTCTTGGCAGAATATGTGGGCTGTGGACACTATATAGGTCAGCAACAAAACACACTAAACACATCCCGCAGCTAGCCACCCACAGATACCAACACATTCGGTATAACTGCCAAACACACATACATGCCATGCTTTGGAATCGAGCACCTACCTCTCTAGTCTACCACACTACAGCATTATGCAGTAACAGAACACGCTACCGAGTTCCAGCATCACCGCACTCCCACAGGCATACATCTAGGTGGATGACATCATCCGCAAAGGCAAAGATGCTGATAGGGAATGTATGGGGAGTGAGCCATCTAAAAGCATTACTCTGTTCCCAGGCAGCTGGAAACACACACACACACACACACACACACACACACACATACACACACACACACACACACACACACACACACACACACACACACACACACACTTGGCAGGGCTGAGAGTTGAACATACACCTAACTACCTTATCACACTACAGCATTATGCAGTTACAGAACGCGCTACCGAGATTACTGGAACACAGCACTCCCAGAGGCATACTTCTAGGTGGATGACATCATCTGCAAAGGCAAAGTCGCCGATAGGGAATTTATAGAAAGTGAACAGTCTAAAAGCATATGACTGTCCCAAGGTAGACGTAGACAAACACACGGCAGTGGTGTGAGCGGGACAACTGCCTATCTACGGAGCACTATTACAACACTACATAGATACGAGATGCGCCACAGATAGTACACCCTTCAAGACAGTCAACCAGTGTGTTCAATGTAGGAATCCATCCTGACGTGGGGTATGGACATCTGTTGCCTGGATGACCACCATCGCTATACAGGATGTCAATGGCCATGCCCATACACAGAGGTATATCACCGACACAAGGTGTTACTGGGCATGCTCACACACTTAGTATCACACGTCTGTTTGGAATGTACTGTGTGTCCATCTACACAACAGTATACTGGGCATGCTCAGAGACTTAGTAGAAGTGAAGGGCTATCTTGCATGCACACGGATTCTAAACACGGAAGGGCACAGTTTGGAATGTACTGTGTGTCCATCTACACAACGGCATACTGGACATGCTCACACACTTAGCAGTAGCAAAGGGCTGTCTTGCATGCACATGGATTCTAAACACGGAAGGGCACAGTATGATGTTACTGTCCCCACATACATGAAGGCCACTCACATGTACTGACCAGTACACACTCAAGAGCTATCACAGATGTCTCAGGTGCAGATCACAGAGGTAAACACCACATTCTACTATGTAGCCCTCAGACATCACCATGTCCTCGGACCAGCAACACACATCCATACACTACCACAACACCGTGTGACTCATGACCAGTGGACTGTACATAGGTCTACAGCAACTGTGCAGACTACACATGTACTGACAGGGTTCCATCATGTGTTATGCAATGCAATGATACCACTGTACATAACCAGGTCGGCTCTACACATAACAGGGGCCTGGGTCTTACACAGCTGTGACAGATGACTGTCGCTGTACACCAAAGAACACATGTTTGGTATGACATACATGTAATCACAGTGGATATGTGCATGGACCACACACACACACACACACACACACACACACACACACACACACACACACACACACACACACACACACACACAACACATATGTACATAGCATAGCTTTTGCTGTCCTCCATGCAGACAAGTGGCTACAGCAATCACACGCATGCACATGGAAGGTAGGTCCATGGCTGTTGAATGCTAACAGTACATGAGGTAGCAATGTTGACCGAGGAAACATTCCCTCTGTACTAGTTACCCATGACACCCATCATATCATACAACAGTCCATGTGTTATGTATGTCATTACACATGTCCACCAATTGCAATGCATACAAACTTGGCTACATGACAGGCATGTAGGACCAAACACATGTACATGTAGTGCTGTGCATGCAGCCAGTATGCATGTGCAGTAGCTGATGTATGTAGTTCATCTGTGCCTAACTACAACATGCAGTTGCAATGCAGCCCCATCATTGACACCTGCATATGGTGAAATACTGACAGTACGGTAGGATGTACATCAGGTATGGATGGATGTGTGTACATAAAGTGGTGATCCACCTTTGCAGATGGATGTTTGCCGAGGATGGCTCACAGGTGTGTCACAAGCCATCCTACCATTACATGTGCAAACAGTACGCTATGTTACTGTTACTTGACGGTGAAGACATAAAACCTACACAGCAGTCAGGGTGTTACTGACTATAAGTCACTTGACACCTGTAACACTTACATCCTCCCGTGTGCATATAGCAGCACAATTGCCAAAGGTAGCATTGGTATACATAATGCGGCCAATACTGCTGCATGTCTGTCAGACATATCATCATATAACAGGTGTATCATTCACAGTACTGCCATGTGTGTTTGCGTTTGTGATCATATATGCCACATATGGTGGGGAATACATCCCAATTGTTACACACCCCTGTTCACTGTTGTAGAGACCTGTACATACTGCAGTGTGGAAAGCATGATGTAGGCAGGGGTGGTGTGTGTATCACACACATGTCAGCTATCTGTATGTGAATGACATTTGTGGACTCCACAGTGTGTGTGTGTGTGTGTGTGTGTGTGTGTGTGTGTGTGTGTGTGTGTGTGTGTGTGTGTATGTATGTATGGCTGTTTGGTGCATGGAGTGAGGGTGTATGCTACCATACAGAACAGACAGGATCCCTAACCCCTCGTGGTGATGCAGTCTACTACCCTGTTGATGCCATCGGTCTCAGCCTTACTGGCTACCTGTACATGTTCGTTCTCTGTGTCGCGTTGTTTGGGTGCGCAGTACTGTGAGGGTGATTACCACATAGGCAGGGGTCCTCACCTCAACACTATCGAGTGTGCGTTATAGTGTTGTCGACCCCATGGGTGTGGGCATGTTACTGTGTGTTTCTGTGTATGTCTGTGTGTGTATTCATCCTGTAATGGGTATTACTGCTACACAGTGAGGCATCATGCTATCAAGTTGCCTCTAATGTTATCATCGGCCAGACCGCTGTGTAAACCCCCCGCACCATGTCAACATACCTGTGATGTGACCTGGTATGGATGTAACGTCTCTAGCCACTGTAGCCTATTAAACAGCCCACATGCTTCTGGATCAGTAGATGTGTGGACATCTGTGGTATGGTAGCTTTTCTAACAGTCAGGTTGAGGCTATGTAGAGCATGCTGGTATTGCCATACATGCCTGGGAGTACTCCACATTTACACATGGGGAACTGCAAACACTGCTACTTGTTGGCCATGCAAGTAGACCATAAGGAGGGAACCAGGGCATCATAACCAACATGTTGTTACTGTTGTTACCAAGACACATACTGTAAACATATAACAATGCATTATAAACCTGTACTACATGGTATGTCTGGTGCGTGTCAACAGTACACAACTAATGTAATATACACTCCTGTCACTATTCTGTTCACCCTGTGCATCAGACCATTTGAGCATGTCCCTGCACCGATGGCGTGGATGACGGGGATGAGGCACAGGCATCATCATATGCACATGGTGATAATGTTTGCCAGGGGCATAGGCTGCACCAGTGGATGACATCATGTGTGTGGGTAAGGGCCAGTGATCTGACTGGACATGTATGGTCATTATGCATGTGGGTGTTGCGGTGCCCTACAGATGTTTTTGCTGTGTGCATGTATGAGTGCACACACTTCTGCCTTTTGCCAGGCATACACAGGAGTATTATTGACAGCTCCAGACTGTACAGACCAGGATGTACAGCTCATTGTGTCCGGCCATGGCCACGTGACCTGTGCCTGCCAGGGGTTGCACGGGCACTACCAGGTGGAGGTACAGATTGGCTACTGTCCAATGACACATGTCCACTGGAACCATGTCCCTGCTGGTAACATCCAGGGCCCTGTCCACGTGGCCTGCTGTGTCCTGGTGTGGACAGCGCAGCACCAGCTGCACTGTTACTGCTACCAGCACTATGGGAGCGGGCATGTGAGGTGGCTCGTTTACGTTGTCCTGCCATAGATGGTGTAGCTGGCCTATGTCCACGTGGCCTACACATCACTCCTACCAGATGTTCCAGCACAGACAGCTCATGCTCGCAGATTGCCATGCCACTGTCAAGGATTCCGACCATGTCACCCAATCGCCTGTCCAGAACATCAGCAATGTGCTGTTGAGCATTTGCCAATGCCTGGATGTTGTCCTTTAGAGTACGGATAGCAGCCTTCTGAAGCCTCTGCCCTTCTCTCTTCTGCCATTCAGCACATGCCTGTGCTGCCATTACAGTCTGGAACATGCGTCTGGTGACACCAGCTGCTGCACTCTGTCCTGCAGGTGTATGTCTGCCAGAGTTCCTCCTACGCGCAGCACTGGGCCACATGCTTGTGTGGCACATCTGCAGTCATTACACTGACACCATGTTGTGGAGACATACCTTCTGTAGCCACCACATGTTCCTGTTCCAAGCTAACATACGCTGACTGTCCTTCCTCTATGGCCACTGGTGATGGGGTACGTGTTGGCATGAGAACTGTGTGCAGGGAAGAGGGGGACATAGCTGGGATGGCAACCATTGGCACAGATTCAGCCCCTGACAACCCTGCCTGTACCTCATGTATATGTTCATCACTGCTAGTATCTGTGGGGACACTAACATCAGATGGACCTCAGGAGGGTAACGCACCTACATCACCTGTGAATGCAAATAAAGACTCTACATTACAATAGACACACACACACACACACACACACACACACACACACACACACACACACACACACACACACACACAAACACAGACACACAGACACACACACAGACACACAATGCATGTGATTTGACAGACGGCATGCAGCATGCATGTGATACAGCAGACGGCATGCAGCTCAGACATTAATAGTGGTAGTTAGCATACTTCCCTGGGTTGCACACAACAGCAAGCAGGTGTCATATCAGTAGCCATGCAGTTCACACAATCATGGTTGTAAGCATGCATCCCTGTGATATGCCATGTGGACCAGCACAGGTTAACAGTACACATGGCTGAAGTGACCTTGACATGTAATCTGTTGACGTGTGCATTGACATGCATACATGTCTGACACAATGGTGTCCTGACACATGTACAGTGTTGTAATGGGTATCACATTGCAGTGTTGTCTGTATGCCCTACAGATAGAATGCACGTTTAGCAAATGTGCATGAGCATGGAAAGGTAGTGTGGGGCGTCTACATTGCTATACAGTGTGAAGTACAGACACTGTGCCATTGCATGGCATCATGAGGCGTCTATATGGCTATACAGTATGTAATATGCACACATTGCATAGCCATAACTGCGTGCATACACATGACGTGACTGTGGATTGTGACACATGTTGCTGAGGTGTATACACACCAAACCATGCTGTGTCATGTGACAGGTCACTGGAAGACCTAAGGATGACACCCCTGCACAACTACTACAGAGTCTTAGCTGCCTGGCAACCATGTCCACACATGGCAGACTTGTCAATACACCATGTCCCACATGACACTGATCTACCACACACACAAGGTGCACGGCTGACAGTGATGTCCTACAGCAGCAAGGGAAATGTGCAGTATCTGTGGCCTGATGTGGTGTCAATGTCTGTGGAAGCTGTACAGGTGACTACTGTCATGCTATGACACAGTCGTGATGTTCAACACATCTTATATGGTTGACTTACGTGACACCTCCACTAGCTGTGCACAGGCTTTTAGGATGTCCAGTGTACCACATCAACTGTATAATCAGTCAACTAAGGCTATAGTTGGACCATGTGTGGACAATGTGCAACAGGGTGTATACACATCACATCTACTGTGTGGCTACATTTCTCTGGCCATCCTTCATGGCCATGTGTGAAGATGTGTTGGCCAAATGTTTGTGATGGCCATCTATTTCACATGTCTGTGTAGTCCCATATGACATACACCCATAGATGTCAGATATGTCACCATCCAAAGGGCTATGCAGACAACGGGTTGTATGTTTGGTATGTGGGGTATGTATTATGGGATAGTGTGACAATATTGCAGCCAGAACACTATATGTCTGGGACATGTCAGATGGCACATCACAATGTGTGCACCCATTGCAGGGGCATATAACACAATGGTGACTCCTGTGGGCTGCCCATATCCCAGATTACTGTGTGGTACTGTTTGCGTACCACACATGTGTTGTTCCAATGTATAGTACATATGCCTACATTGAACAACACCTCCACCGTTGTATGCAGAGCTGTCCACACATGTAGCAATGACAGATGCTGTGGTTTCATGTCAGTGTTTCATTTTGTTTGTATATATTGCACATGGGTAGCCAGTGTGAATGATAGGAGATGCGACCTGTATATCATGACTGGACCATACATCATGTGTACATGTGTTAACTGGCCACATGGTGAATAGATATATGCATTAACATGCCGGATACTGATGACAGTCTCACCTGCAACGGACTGATGTCTGTGCGGCACGCCAGAGGTACTTGTATAGGGGTGAAACAGCAGTTTGAACATTATCCATGACTGTATGACAGCCACAGGGTGCACTGTGCATGTTAACACATTCACCTGTACAATAGCATATAGTATGCACATGTGTGCATGCACAGGGTAGCATACTGTAGTATGCGGCATGTGTGTAAACATCCCTTGCATATGATGTTACATTACATATTGTACAGTGACACATGCAACTAAATGGGATATAATAGTCATATGTGCAGTAGTGACTTACCAGGCAACTCCAGGCTCATTGGTTGGGAGACACCTACCTCCACGATGGCTGCTAGTGTTTGTGGATGCTGTTCTGAAGGGGTCCCCAGGCTGGCCAGTAGCTCCTCAGTGGGTGTGAGTGGGGGCTGGGTTGGTGGCCCACCACCTGTTCCACCTTGTCCCCTGGTGATTTCAGTGGCATGCTGTTTTGCATGTCATATCAAGTCCATGCAATGTCTGCACATCTGCTGGTAGGTGCAGTTATGGCCACCCACATCATTAACCCTCCTGCGAAGGTCCTGCCACAGGTCGTCACACTGCTGGGCATGCTGTGTCACATGGCTGAACAACACCTCATAGTTCTCATGGAGGTACGGGATGAGGACATCATCCTCCTGGCAGCTGTATGCTGGCAGGCGTGAATGAGGCATTATCTGGAAGACATAATGATGGTGACAGGTCACAGTATCACAGAGATGTACAGAGATACAGCTGCACATACAGTTGTATTAAATCTAGTACATCTGCACAGTTATATTTGCAAATCATCATGACACTGACATGACTGACATGTTTGTGTCACACACATGTAACACCCGTTATGCATTGGATATCATCACCATATATGTGTGTCACCTCATTACATTGTTCATACTCCATGTGAATGCTGTCTTGATGTGGGCATGTCTGTTTGCCTGTACTGGTGTTCTTACCTATCAGCACATGCCTGGATGTGTCCACAGTGATGCTGTTGACCTTGATGCTGTGTAAATGTCACATATCAACACATACACTGCCTTAATGGACATGAGCAGTGACAATGCACACATACGCATGGAACCTTTACATGCATGTGTTTTGCCATATACATCTACATGGCACTGTACAGCAATTCAATATCCTGCCACGGATCGCCTGTGTTGCACATGTGTTAGACATGGGACAATGGCTAGCCGGACGTCATTCGCAGGGATGGTTATCAACTACAGCATGTACGGGCAAAGTTTCCTAGCTGTATCCAACAGCCATTTTGCCACCGCGAGGTGCATCAGTACCACATTACCGATCCAGATAGTTAATAATACATCTACCATGCGGTCATCACACCATGTATGACAGAGATGACATGTGCAGCTTTGATGGACAGGGTCACATGGTATGGCGGGAGTATGTAACATGTAAGGTACAGGGATCTGTCCAGCATGTGGTGATCCTTGTAGTAGGACGGTGGCTGTCCATGACGTATGTCTTTCAGATCAGGATATGTACGTGCAGCATGTCCAACATCACAGTGTAGTACTTCTTTATGCAAGGTAGCCAGCATGCTGCATAGTGGAGGTGAGGATTGTGAAGGCTGGTATCGCCCATCCACACATGGCCAATACCCCTTAAAGGTGATAGGTGATCCAATACTGGTCACCCGAGTGCTGAGTATGCCTGTCCAATGATCTCCATGCTCATGGATGGCACCCTGTCATGACATGGGTGCCTTGTATGACTACCTAATAGGCCTGGAGACGTCACCAACTCAGGGAGGTGAACTGCACAGCACCATCCCTTACATAGTGTTCATAATGTTGACCGCTGCCTAGGTGGTAGTTAATGGGTACAGGGTTATTCACCTAGCGGTGACAATGCTATTATCAGCTGTCAGATTGTGCACATATGTCACACACCTCACCTACAAAGCCCATTCTGTATTTTGTCCACAACACTGCGACAGCTAATGCTCCTAGCTCATGGCCATTCACATCCTTACATACACAGATGCCTCCCATTTGTCTGTGTGGTATGGGCTAGAATGAGGTGGGAGTACAAAACATTAACCCTGTTTTACTGTAGCTGCCACTGGTGTGATATGCACATGTCACTCTGACACCTTTTGTAGTGTTGATTCTGTCAACAGGCCACTGGTAGAACACTCCTGTGACAAACAAAGGTACATCTAGTATACTCAGTGTAGCTAGAACACGGTATGGGTGATGATGTCCTATGTCCTGTCACAGGTATGCTATGCAGTGTGAAATCATCCGTACTGTCATCTACTTCTGTATTGCTAACATCTACGTTGATAAAGGTTTATAGACTTGCAGACCATACTCAACAGGGTAATAGTGCAGTGCCTCCAATTATGACTGTCGTCTCCACTTGTGGGTTGCAGTGGGTTGATATTATCCAACACCCTATCTGTATTGCATATTCATGCTCAGCACTTGTTCAGAACTTGTGAGCACTTCATGAGCTACTAATTACTATAGCACCCATTCCAAATCATTTCTTACAAGTACACTGTCTGTCCTTACATTTCCAGCTTTCTTACAGTACAACAGCTGTTGTACACATGTAACTCACATATCTTGTGAGACATGGTTGAATATACAGGCATGTCCAACTGTCACGTACCAGTGCTATTGCCTGTCTATATGATGAATATGGTGAACATGTGGCAATAGAGCATTGTCTCATGTACACAGTCAATGTTCACCTCCCAACATACGACACTACAGCCTGTGGGAGATGCACATATGTAGCCATGATGGGGGTAATGCTCTCACCAACCCAGAATGAACCTGACATTCATGTGGGGACGTGTAACATTTGCAACACACCCCACTCATCACATAGTCTCACAAGATCTCCACCACCACAGGCCACACATAGTATGAATATGACATTTGCATAACCTCTCCATACTCTGTGTAGGCACCAAAGGCAGCCCCCATCACCAAACACAACAACAATTACTTATAGCCCACAGACTCATGTGTGCCCATCAAATACAGCCAATAGAGTGTTATAACATACCCAACACACCAGTCATAGGTGACTCTGTAGGTGGTCACACTGATGGCCCACTCAGCAGGCTACACAAGGTGATAGTCACTTACATCTAGCTGTCGGGTAACTGGTTCTGCAACATAACCTATGCACCCATGCCACACTTCACCAGGTACAATTTGACTGTCATTCTCCATGTTAGTGTGACTGCCCTGAGATGTAACTTCCCAGACTACATGTGCAGGGACATGCAATAGCTCTCCAGTCTTGAATCCCAGAAGGTATCGGCCAAGCCCTGGGGAGCATTCTGCATTCATCCAGGCTAGATACCACTGTACAATGACTGACTGTTTCACTTCAACAGTTGCCTATGCTTCTGTTGTCATTCCACAGGCATCCAGTATCTGTCCACTTTGAATGACATGGTCAACAAAACACGATGCTTTGGCACAGATGACCTGCACCTGTCAACCCTGGGAGCACAGATAACATGTAAGGCTCTTGCTGCTCCTATACTGCCTGTCTTGCACAGTTTCCAATAACATTCACCACCAGAATGGGAACAGGCAAGCAAAACATGGGGTCAGGTGACTCAATGCTTGACATCATCTCTGACGCACGCAGGCAAGGCACTCCTTATAATGGACCACTTCAATATCTCTGCAGTGACTGGGACCTGCCTCTAGGGTCCGCAGAGCACACCTGCACTGACAGGTTATATGCAGACCACACCTTTCAGTCATGTAACCTGGACCGGAACACCCATGGCCTAGGTGTGTCCATATTTCACTATGTTGTACACACCTCCTGGCTAGTTACTTAGCACAATGCATCAGAGGTGATCCACGTGCAACTAACTGTGGCTAGAACTGCTATACACATTTTAACATGCTATGGATTCAACAACATACCCCACGGTTACTGGCCCTCATTTCTTGGTGTACTAGACAGTAGGGTTCAGACAGGTACTACTGATGTGAGACTGACACTACCCCACACTTAATTGGGATAGCTACTCATGTACCGACACATTAGGCCAATGCTGTCCAGGATTCATAACCTCCACTCGGCTGGATCAACCCATACACACCACCACCAAGACCAACAATATCCTAGACATGGACATTACCAAATGTCACTGGTGTTCCACACCTGGGGTTATCCCCTCATTGGTAGTTTCCGAACATATGCTAATCACCCTTGTTATCCACATCCTGACACCACACCCTTCACGGCATACACAGTACAAGATTAGTACAATGCCTACTACAGACGTCTTATGATAGCAGTAGTAAACATCATGACACCCGTGCAGATGGACAATGCACATACAAACACTGAAACATAGCCCAGTGCACTTCATTAGCACTTACACAACTGCATGGATCATGCTATTTCAAACAGAGCCATGATGGTGCCCACCAGATAAAGGACGCCACTCTGGGGGTCCAGTTCCATGGACATAATATACAACAAAAGGTGGAGGCTGTTGCAAAGTGAAGTACAATCACATGGGTGGGGGTAGCTCACTGGTCAGCCTCAGTAGGACTCCAGGATCCCTTATCACATCCTCCAAACCTAGTTACATAAACATTACTGCGACACATTCAAGGGTGTACCACAAAGCATTATGGAGGTATGTCAGTAGTCAATGGCAATACCCACATCTGCTCTGACATACGACGGTTACTCAGGAACATTACAAAACTGAGTGATGTTGGCAACATCCTGGCAGATGGGTTCAATGCTAACTTTACACCCTCTCACTCCCTACAGGGCCATAATCCATGCAGGAACATTGCGGGGTCCCTGCGGTCACAACTACACAGTTCCAACCTGCACTCTTTAAGGCCTGGAACACAGACTCCATGTGACCGTCCAACATCCCAGGTTGTGAATTACACAAACCTCAGAATGACATGTCTCCCCACTTGGCCACCAGATTCACTAATAGCCTTGTATCAGACATTGGGGCCCCTGAATGGCACACAGCAACAGTTATCACACTCCACACAGGTGGTGCCACAATGAACCAGAGGGGCTATTGCCCTATATGCCTGACTGGACTGTTCTGCAAGGCTATGGGGCACATCATCATGGAAGTCATTCATAGAGACATTGGTGGGCTCCAGACTTTTGATGCCACCCAGGTTGGACTTGTTAGGGACAGACCATGGCTCCTACACCTGGTGGACTCCTTTGATACAGTTACCAGGGTAGTTGATGACGGTAAGGGGGTCCACACAGCCTACATTGTCCTCTCATTGGCTTTCAGCACCGTTCTCCATTCTGGTATTGACAACATACACATGCACCTGCACATTGACCCCTATGTCTCAGGATGTTATGCAAAGTGGCTCACAGACAGGACCCACACAATGAGGGTAGCATACCATAGTACCTACTGTATTTCAGTTACACTTGGCATACCCCAGTCCTCAGTCAAAGGGCCCCCTTATGTTTGGTATATGCTTCCCTGAGGTACAGGCTAGCACAGAGGGACTTTCCCTGACTAGCTTTACAGACAACTGCATACAAGGCACCATGATTGATCCACCAGCTGATACAGACTCCTTCCATAAGGGTGTCACTGTGACGGATACCTGATGTCGGAAACATGGCCTCAAGCTGCATGACACATGGTGCAAGAACATCCCCTTTGGATTACACCAATCACCCAATGACTATCACATAGGTGGTAGTCCCCTACATACATGTGATATTATACGGGATCTTAGTACACACGTATGTAGCACCCACTCCTTTGATAACAATATTGCCAATGTGGCATGGATATCCTTCTACATGGCCACCCTTATCTGTACTGGGTTTGTGGCTGGACAAAGGCACCCATTGTACCTCTAAACTCCTGACGTATACACACATTCAAGGGTACAAGACCCTGTTTAGGGTGTATCTTACAGAGGCTTTACATACCACAACATTAACACACCATGAGGATTATTGAGCTCCGAAGGTTGACGTATGCGGCAGAACTATGGACACCATGACTGTACACATTTGCATACTGCATACTCAGGGGTGACCTCTGCTGAACATACAGGGCCCATGTCCACAACAATATTCATGGATATACTCCACATAAGCGACATAAGCAAAAGCCACTGAGAGCAACATGCTCATGGATATGTGCACAAACGCAATGATGAGTGGGATGTGCTTGAGGGTTACATTCCCAAACCAGACACTCACCATGCTTTGGAACATGATTCCTATGTACATCATGCAGGGACACTCAGTAGCACTGTTTATGAGATACCTTACTTGGTGGATGGGAGACACACATGTAAGCCAGGGATCACTGCAGTGGCTGTACTGTGCAGAGGTGCAGGTAACACATGGCTCTGCTGTTCACAGACAGGACACTACCATAGAGAGGTGCCGCTGGTGTAAACACTGTAGTTGGGCTTACACATAGACTTGGCAGACAGCATAGTACCTCACTATGAACCTGTGAAGCTATTACATGTCCTTTGTGCATGGTTAATTGAGTAGCTCTTCCATTTCGATTAGCTATCATGCTGTTACAGTGTCCCATGACTACAAGCCATATGTATCCAGTTATTGTGTATTGTACATGCCAATAGACAATACCTTTTGTTTGCATGATATAACTGTTATGCTGTGTAGAATATCTGACATATCTACCTACAATACTGTACATTACACATATTTTACAAATTATCCCATAATGCAAAGCATACTTGCACAGCAGGACCACCTTAGGCATGTTATTGTTGTTATATGCCCATACACATGCCTACTGTGACAGTATATCAACATATACTATCCCCTGCTATGGCACGTACTTGTTGGACATACCCTACCACTGACGGCAGATGGTGTGGAATTGTTCTGTTTAATGCCCTCATGTAGCATCCCTTGTGGTGTCTGTGATGTTTACCTTGTGGCCCACAGCAGGACACACAATTTCTACAAGCGTTACTATGCTTAGCAAGACATCACTACATAATACCTTTTCCCACTTTATGCATTGTGGACACTTTTAATTAATACAAAACAGGCTATACATACACTAACATAATTCTACATACCTTGTTAGCATTCTGAACTTTTGTAAATATCTCTCTTACACCTTTACTGTTTAAACGGTTCTATGGTATGAGCATACGGTTTGAATGTCTGGCAAGTCATCCTTATATACATCGATACCTGTAACATGTGGTTTCCTGCCGCCAATTGGTGTTCCTGAGTAAATTATTACATGCACATCAGCTGTGCAGCTACTCCATTCACCAATTACGCGGCAACAGTGGGGTATAATTAAATTCTCCACTTGGGCGTTGCCCTTTTGCCCTACCTTCTGGGAGATGGCCTGTGTGTGTTTTGTTGTGTGGAATTGCAACTGCTATTTGTAGAGACATGGATATTTTGGATTCATGTCCCCTGTGGATTGTGTGTGACGGCTAGAGTATGTGATTCTACATGTGAGTGTACCTCTCATCTCAACCGTCTGATAAGGGACTATTGCAAACAAAACCTGTAACATCGCCATCTGTTCCATTATACAACAGCTACAATTTCACATGGCGCCTTTACAGATGTGTCTCTTACAAGGTATGTTAACGCTTCGGCAGATGTAATTGAGTGAGTGGATATTTGTGATGTTATTACAGTCTGTATTGCTATTGTTTTGTGTATGGGAGATGTAGGTGGGTGTACATAGCATATACAGGTTTGTGGGGACTGCACTTCTACTTATTCCATATATGTGTTTGGGCTCCTTCCCTAATTGAAGACCTATCAGTTAGTAGACTGAAACTATGGTTGTTACGGGCTTATACATTGGGCAGTTGTTAATTGTTTTTCATATAGTATGCAGGTGAGGTTGATACTTCCATACCTCTGGAAATACAGCCATATGTAAAGGAATGTTACTAAATGACAGCTGTCCCGTGTATTTCTGTCACAGATATTTGCACTCATTGCAGTTGTGTTGGTGACTGAACCTCTTTGGCATGGGTTGCCACCTTTTCAAATGTCCATAGTGGGACACTTGCAGGACACGCATTGGTCTTTACAGGCTGACACATACCCACGGTCAGTACACAGGATAGCACATACTTTTATCCTGAATACATACTTATTCTTGTAGCACTTTAGCTACTTATCATGTTTCATGTAACATTTACGTTTTTTAGATACAGGCATAACTATTTAATGCAGCTATTACATAATATATGGGACATAATTATGTCCTACAATCTCGGGCATTTGCCCTTTTTAATATTTTTTGTCAGGACACAATTGCCCAGGGAGGGGCTGTCCCTCTTAAAGTGGGACAGGTGGTAACCGTATGCCTATGGCCAGCTATAACCACACCTACCGTAATGATCTACCTCCGAGTTAGCACTATCAGACACACGATGCAAACACACACACACACATTACAGTCCCACGGAAATGCACACAGCACCCTCAACACACACATACACAGTCTACAGCAATCACAAACACAGTTGAACACAGTACCTACGTGGACCACAATGCCGGCAGCGATAACTAAATGTCCCTTAATATCGTGATAATATTACACTCGGTTCTAGTGTTCTGGTACTGTGTTCTTTCGGTCTTTCAGCCTCATGATTGCACATGTTGGTATGTGACACATTCCATAGTTGGCAGCATCCTATTTATTTGTACCTCCATGGTTGTGTACATGTCGTTGACCTATCTACATATTTGTAGATATAGGTGAATCCATATATATCAACATATATTTCTCTATCACCCTTTCTATCTCTATTATGTATATGTATGTATATATATATATATATATATATATATATATATATATATATATATATATATATATATATATGTACATATATATATATATATATATATATATATATATATATATATATATATATATATATATATATATATATATATATATATATATATATATATATATATATATATATATATATATATATATATATATATATATATATATATAAAACAGAAAGCATGGCAGGCAGAATACACCTTTCATTGTGTACATGTCGGTGTATACTGTTACCTGGACTCCATACGTTTGTGTTTGAACCTGTCACATTACACACCTGCCGTTGGTACATCTTGGGTAGCTTAGTGTTAGGTGATTGTGTACATGATTCTGTGTTCTACTCCTGGCAGTGGTCATTTTACCCTTCAGAGCAAAGACTATTAGTACAGGGGTGAATAATGCTGGTTTCACCTGTTCTGGACATCATTGACCGTGATCTGCGCGATACTCAGAGAAGCTTAGCCCTGTTTCGCTCATATCCGTATAGTCATATTTAAACAATGCTTACCAGCACTGGGCAATGCATATTCCCGCTAACATGTGCTAAACATGATCTCATGACCTGCATCCAACATGCATTATTTGTGCCTTCGGGATTACGTTACATCCCTTGCAGGACATGGGACCGGGAACATGCACGACAGACACTGCATTTACCACTTGGGCGTCTGGGATTTGTACACATGTTATGGCATTTTGTATGTGGACTGTACTACGGCTGTTACTCCATACTGCGATCAAATGGGTAACTCAGTTAGTTTACATATGGATGAGACCTGTTAATGGTATGTCCAAGTGATGTTTAATGGATGTGCTCTAGCACTGGGTATGTATGTCACAGTGAGCCACACACTATAATGTACTACACCTTCACACAACCATAGCTGGAGCATGCTGGGGTGACAGATACCTGTCATGGGTACACCCCATGCTTTGCCACTACATCCATGATTACATAATATGGAGCCCCTCATTAACGCACCAGGGAATCCATGTAGAGTGTGTGGAGAACAGTGATTACACACATGGATCCCGCAATTGGCTCTGCTCCACTGAGCGACAGTTGGTTACTCGATGTGGTGGTGACAGCAGACACTGTTTGCCTCGATTGATGAATGGCCTCTGACAATCGGGAGTGTACCTACCGATGTACCTAGGAACCTATACACACAATACCAACATATGCTGATAGGTGCGTGTACTGTTCAGGTGTTGACATTCCTTGTTCCAGTAGCTGTTGTGTGTACAATGGTTGAGGGCTGCTTATGTAGGATTCACACAGTAGGCCACCTATACATTACAATTTTAAGGTGGTTGTGTGTGTGTGCCGTCCATTTTACTGTGTGCACAGGTGGAGAGGTGTGTCAGTCTGTAGGGGCCTACACTGTCAGAGTATGTGCTATACTTTCCCTCTTTTCCAAGGCATAGGCATATTGGGCATGCCTCCATCTGCCTACTGGGGCTGGCACAGGGTGTTCATGGTCTGAATCCCTCTGTGCCTGTGATGGCCTTGGCAATTGCGGTGGGCTGTGAGGACCTTCACCATTTTGTCCCTGCTGCAGCTGTTTTCGCAGGATCATATTATGTAGCATGGCACATACTATGAGGATGTGGGCACACATGCCTGGAGAGTACTACAAGGCTCCACCAGATATGTCCAAGCAACGGAACCGTGATTTCAGCATCCCGAACACACGCTCTATGATGATTCTGGTTTGTGCATGTGCCTCATTATGGCGTTCTTGCATGGGTGCGTGTGCATTTCTGATGGGAGTCATCATCCACGGCTCCAGTGCATAGCCAGCATCCCCCACAAGGTGGCCATGTGGGATGTCCCCCCTGACAAATACCTGATACAGCTGTGAGGCATGCCAGATGTGGGAGTCATGTTAGCTTCCAGGCCTGCTAGCACACACATCCATGATAATGCCCTGGGCATTGCACATGACCTGGCAGTTGATGGAGTGGTATCCCTTGCGGTTTATGTAGCACCTACCATGCTCACCGGGTGGTGACTTGATATGTATGTGTGTGCAATCTATCGCACCCAGTACCTCCGGGTAGTGTGCCACATGGTGGAAGAGATGCATATTGCTGACCAACTCCTTCTGAGTTTGGAGGAAGTATATATGCTCATTGGCATGTAGTAACATGGCATCCAGGAGCTGGTGTAGTACCCTGGATGCTGATGCCTGTGAGATCCCCATTTTGTCTCCAGTTGGCCTTTGAAAGGTACCTGTGGCTAGTATTCGCAAGCTTACACATACCTTCGTGTCCACTGGGATGGGTTCCCCTCTGTTGTTTCTGGATCTCAGGCGTGGCCGGCACAGCTCAACTATTTGCTGTAAGATGTCCCTGTCCACCCTGTAACACACTATTATCTCCAGATCATGTAGCCCCTGGTAGGTTACCCTTGGTCTGAACTCTCTTCTCTTCCTCCAGGGCCGGCGGTGGTTGTCAGCATCATCCTCCACAACACCGTCAGTCTCTAACACATGGTGATGAATCACAGCTATGGCAGCTCCCAACATGTACATTGTAAAAGTTCCCCGTATGTTTACACCTATGGTGCAGTGTTTGGGAATACACAGGTGTGTGTGGGGTGCTTTCACACTTTATACTATTGTGCTGTGAACAGCAATGATGTCATAGGGTGTGTATGTACAATCGTAGCTACAGGGTATCTTATGTGTTTTACGACAGGAACTACTAATGTGATGCCTTTGGTGTTGAATTTCATTTGGCTGCTGTGGATTACCTCTTGCCCTTCCCTTTACATTTCTTCACATTTCACCTCCCATTTTCTGGTATGCATCCAGCAGCCTGCTTTCATTTGTACTTTCCTACACCTGGCTTATCTTGCGTAATGTGTTCTACGGCCGGTCTACAGCAGGTTTGGTTTGCTCTGCTATGACAGTTCTCTTTTCTTTGCAATCCGACACCTCCCCTATCCTGTTTTGTAGGTTTCTGCGTGCAGACATGTCAGCTGCCGCCAACTGCCCGCTGTGAGTTAATAGGTGTTAATTGCTCAGTTGTACTCCAATTACCCTGCTTCGGCATTTCCTTATTTTCTTCCCCTGACCTTCCTGTTTGAGCTATGGTGCACGGCGCATGCGTCCGCTTACCGGGTTTCAGGCACGTTTTCCTCCCCATACACATGCGCTTTTGGGCACCATATGTGCTGTCAGCTAAATGATGCTATACCTACCTCCCCACCCCTGTCCTGCGGCTTTGCTTAGCAATAGCCAGGCCAGATTTGCATTCCTCCAATGTGCTTACAGCTACAGTGGCACACCCCACTGCTGATGTCATGTATACCTCTAAGCCACTCCTTGGTGTTGTAGCGCTGCGCCGTATGGTACATCCTTAGTCCGGCGGGATGTTTGCGTTTCACTATTACCTGCCTCATTTGCATGGCATTGACTACTAATTCCTAGTTACCGCGCAGAACACTGTCACAGACTCTTAGCAACCCTTGCAGCTTGGTTGTGGTGTATCATGCATACCATTGAATATTATGGTGAAATCATAATTTGTATTACATTGCAATTTTATGACATTTGTATATATTTTCTTTGTGTTCCTGTTTGCGCACACATGCCCTGTGGTTGTACTTTACGTTACTGTGAACATGGCACTAAATGTTGTTTTTTAGGTGTTGTGCATCTTTTCTTATGCCATTGGCTGTATATTTAGCCATAGGCATATGTTAACTTTGTAATACATGAGTCTGGTCTGCTTTCATAGCTCCGATGTTCTGTTTGGAAAAATGTAAAACATGTTTTTTGGTTTACATTTCTGTGGGCTTACGCTACGCCTGCACCACTTCATGAATCACTATGTACCTTCATTTGCATGGTGCGGCACTGCACATGGGGTGATTAGCATACCTAAGCCGAGGGCTGCGCAGATCTGGTGTACGCTGGTAGTGCACGTGGAATTGGATCGTACCTAAATCGCTCGGTGGCCATGTTTGGCGTTATGCCGCCTAAGCTACACCTGCACCTGGCACAAGCTTCATGAATCCTGGGGATAATCTTACTGTGCTCTAACTTGGAAAAGTTGAATAAAGCTAATTCAAAAAATTCCAAGCCTTGCATCTTAGGTATCACAGTGAATACATCTTTTACATCAGTTGTGAGGAAAGTCAATTTCTCTTGCCATATCTCCTTTTTTATATTGGCCAGAAATTCCCATGAATCTTTAACCAAGTTTTCACAGTCATTGATAACATGTTTGACCCAGAAGTCTACCAGTACTGCTAATGGATGAGTTTTAGAATTGTTTGCTGCCACAAAAGGAATAAATGGTGGTTTCACTATGTTTTTATGTATTTTGGGGATTCTGAAAAAAAAATGGGGATTTTAAGGTCTATTACGTATAGAAATTCATAAAGTTCTTGTTCTATTCTATTTATTAAATATTCCTCTAAATTTGCATTAATACATGCATAAGAAATATTAATTTGATTAAGAGAAACTAAAGCATAAGTTTCTTCATCAAATAATAAATTTTGCATCAGATCTGAATAATCTGTAGACTTGAACAACAGGGGTCATAACCCTTGCAGTATCATCTTTCCTCAACTCCATTAACATGTTAAATTCTTCCTTACTGAAATTCCATTTTACTTTCTTCATTTTTTTCTCTCTTGAACCTCATACATTTCTTCCAATACTGTTTCCTCAAAGGTGTCAATTAATGGATGAAGAGGAGGGTTAAACACACTCCCTCTGTAAGGGATGTCACTGTTGTTCTTTACAGTAGAAATGTTATCTAAAAACAAGACTGTAAAAT
Source organism: Protopterus annectens (assembly GCF_019279795.1). Taxonomy (NCBI): domain Eukaryota; kingdom Metazoa; phylum Chordata; order Ceratodontiformes; family Protopteridae; genus Protopterus; species Protopterus annectens. The sequence continues at coordinate 683,447,760 of NC_056731.1, forward strand.
TCAATTTCCTGGTGAACAGTTTAAATTCTATGATGTTGTCTACCATGTTAGCTCGAGTTTGGGGCACAGATTTAATGCCTTTGGAAAACAATTTGAAATGCATTTCAGTAACAATTTGCTCAGTATAGTTATAAATGGTGAACCCATCCATGGTGTTCACTATGGGCTGTCCATCTGCAATTGCTGTTAAATCATTCCCTACTATTTGATTTTCTTCCTGTGTATGAGTTAATACTGATAGTGTCCCCCATCTTCATCTGTTCATGTGCTGTTCTTCGTGAGCGGTGAAATACTGGAAAGTCCTGGTCATAGGAATCACCATAGTCTCCACCCTGCTTAAATTATTCCTCATATCCCTGTGTTTCTCTGTTTATCACTTTTTTATTACTGCTATGGTGAGAATTTGCTGAATGTATAATGTTTTCTGTTGGGTAGACTCTCTTCTCATTATATTGTTGACTATCTGTCTATTTTTTGTTTTTTCTTAGAAAATAGATTATCAATTCTTCTGTCCACCCTATCAAATACCTTGAAATATAACTATATATTGTGGGAATAACAAATCCTTTGAAATATTCTGGTCAAGTAATTCTACTTCTGTGAAGATACTGTCTCTCTGTTGCTCACAAAAAAAATACAGTTTTCTTTACAATATTTATACCTGCTTCATCAAAAATATTGTAAAATTCATTCAGTATAGAATCATTGTATTTAATCCCAAATGGAAACTTGCATATACGTAAACCCTGTGGAACAGTTTGTAGCCTTAAACATTCATTCAAGTGTGCTATATCAACTTCACAAGATTTTAGTTTAAACAGTCTTTTTTCAAAAAAATAAAATCATATCCTTCAAAGAAGAAAAACTTTGAATTTTGTCACTGTTCAATTCCACCCCCTTGTGCTGTTCCACAGCGTCTTGCTCAGCACCAGAGAATACATATCTTCTATTTATAAGTGAAGTGTAACATTTCTTCCTGGAATCATTGTGTAACCTTCTCCCTGCAGTGACATTTTATCCACTGCTAGTTAGCCCATTCATGTTGTCACACTGGTTAACTATGGCATTAGTGTTCTCATTACTATCTATAAATTGATCACTGGTGCCCGGTCTTTCCCCTGAAACTCTGAACAAGTTGTTAAAAGGCTGCATAGTCTTTCTAGAGTCATTATGTCCCCCACAAGTTGCTGGAATCATTCCCGATTCACCTGGGACATTATGAGTATTTAAATTAACAGCACCTGGATTAAACGTTGTGCTTGGTATGGTCAAAAAGCTTTCCTGCATTTGTTGTTGATTTTTAGAGAGAGCAGTCCGTTCAGAAAGATGCCTTCTCTTCGGTATGGCTCCATATTGTTCGCCTTCTCTTCCTGGTATGCACTTTGCATTACCGCTGCTGTTGTCATGTAGTCCTGCTTGTTCATTGGTTAATTCAACTGCCAACAAACTGCTCAGTCTTTCTACTGCTTCTGAATGGCCAGGATCCTTGGCAATGGATTTGAAACTACTCGTGAAGCTGGAAAAAGCACAGACCAGCCGCTGTAGTTCTCCCTTCAATTCGGAGACTTCATGTGTTAGTGTACTCAATTCAGAATTCTCCTCGGGGCTAGTAGTATGGTTGACTTGCCCTTGAGCCTCCCCGTTTTGCTCTCCATGTGTCTCCATATCAAATAAGCCCCGAATGTGGGTGTAAAAAGCAAACCAAAAACTAAAAACACCCAGAAAGTAAAACAACTGTATAACCAAAAATATCCAGGCTGTAATCCAGAAAAAAGGAGTTAACTATCTGTAGTGCAAGTTTATTAAATGCTTTCAGCTATGCACAGCATAGCCTTCATCAGAATACATTACAAAAAACATACTGCTTCATTAAATAGAATTCATCGACAAATCACAAAGATAAAACAATTAATCAGAGAATCAGCCCCCCCTACATTACCCATTAACTCTTAAAAACATATTGTAGATTTGTATTCCACACAGAAACAGTAGTCAATTCATCACTGGAAACATGCTCTATAGAAAAACCTTTCAAAATTCATCACTAAGTATAAAAATAATGTTTATTTCTTGTTTATTCTTTCCTGTAAAACTGGGACCATGGAAATACTTTCATTTAACCCTGGGGGAAACATTGCTGCTGTTCTTATTTGCCACTGTGTTTCTTTTTTCTTTAATGTATTTTTCCAGTCTCCCCCACTTGGATTTAATTTCACCTGCTCCACAATTCCAAATGAAAATTTTGTAAAAGATGCACATGTTGAAGAATGTTTGTATAGTGCACTGGTTGTTTTTTTATTTTTGATGTCATTAACATGCTCATAAATCCTACATTTAACTAACCGCTCTGTTTTCCTAAATAGAATGCTGTGCATGAATTGCACAGAGCTATGTATACAACACCTTTAGTCAAACAATTCCCATTTACAGACACTACTTTGATTTTTAGCTTATTGTGTAGAACTACAGATTGTTCTTTGTGTATATAGCAACATTGTCTACACATTCCACATCGTCTAGTGCCCCTACTGTTCACCTTTCTGGATTCTATCTTGCATTCAAGAAGGCTCTTAATGTTGTGCCCTGTCTTATCATCAAATATAGGACACTCTCCCAACTTCTTATATATTTCTTTGTTAGTTTTGAAAATTGCCCAGTTCTTGTTAATAATTCCCCTAAAATCCTTATTTATGGAACTGTATTCAAGTACACAAGCCCTTTTGTATTTATCATTTTCCTTACTCCTTTCCACATTGTTATTTTGTAATCCTATCCCTAATAAGAGGAGATAATCAATGCCCCACTTGTGTTGTACTTCTGAAATGATTTCCTCAACCATCTGTTTGGGGTACCCCGTCTCTTCAAACATGCACTGTTGTTTACTTAACTTACCTTGTAAATCATCATAATGGGATGTCATTCTGTCAACCCTCACTGCCTGTCCTTTCACTATACTTCTATTTTGAGCAGTACGGTGATTGCTCCCATAATGTAAATATGTGTTGTAAAATGTAGGTATTCTATATATACGTGATGGGAATCCCCCCTTATCATTAATAATTTGTACATCCAAATAGTTAATACTGGTAAAATCATAATTATAGGTAAACTCTAGAAAGTCAGTTGTTTCACCTATATATTGCATGAAGCCAGAAATCTCTTCTTCAGTACCCTTCCATAGAACAACTATGTTATCCAAAAACCTGGAATATAGTTGTATTTTGTCCTAATAGGGGCTATTGAAGATGTGTCAAGTTTCCCATCCAAGGAGTACTATATTTGCATATACAGGGGCACAAGCTGCTCCCATTGCTACACCTCTAATCTGCTGATAATATTCCCCCTCAAAGAAAATTAAGTTGTTGTCTAAAATCAAACTCATGATTTCACAAATAAAGATAATTTTACTGTGCTCTAACTTGGAAAAGTTGAATAAAGCTTCTTCAAAAAATTCCAAGCCTTGCATCTTAGGTATCACAGTGAATAAATCTTTCATATCAGTTGTGAGGAAAATCAATTTATCTTGCCATATCTCCTTTTTAATATTGGCCAGAAATTCCCATGAATCTTTAACCAAGTGTTCACAGTCATTGATAACATGTTTGACCCAGACGTCTACCAGTACTGCTAATGGATGAGTTATAGAATTGTTTGCTGCCACAATAGGAATAAACGGTGGTTTCACTATGTTTTTATGTATTTTGGGGATTCTGAAAAAATGGGGATTTTAGGGTCTCTTACGTATAGAAATTCATAAAGTTTTTGTTCTATTCTATTTACTAAATATTCCTCTAAATATGCATTAATACGTGCATAAGAAATATTAATTTGATTAAGAGAAACTAAAACATAAGTTTCTTCATCAAATAATACATTTTGCATCACATCCGAATAATCTGTAGACTTGAACAACAGGGGTCGTAACCCCTGGAGTATCATCTTTCCTCAACTCCATTAACACGTTAAATTCTTCCTTACTTAAATTCCATTTTACTTTCTTAAATTTATTTCTCTCTTGAACCTCATACATTTCTTTCAATATTATTTTCTCAAAGGTGTCAATTAATGGATGAAGAGGAGGGTTAAACACACTCCCTCTATAAGGGATGTCACTGTTGTTCTTTACAGTAGAAATGTTATCTGAAAACAAGATGTCAAAATTCAATTTCCTGGTGAGCAGTTTACATTCTATGATGTTGTCTACCATGTTAGCTCAAGTTTGGGGCACAAATTTAATGCCTTTGGAAAACAATTTGAAATGCGTTTCAGTAATAATTTGCTCAGTATAGTTATAAATGGTGAACCCATCCATGGTGTTCACTATGGGCTGTCCATCTGCAATTGTGTTAAATCATTCCCTACTATCTGATTCTCTTCCTGTGTATGAGTTAATACTGATGGTGTCCCTCATCTTCATCTGTCCATGTGCTGTTCTTCGTGAGCGGTGAAATACTGGAAAATCCTGGTCTTAGGTATCACCATAGTCTCCACCCTGATTATATTCTCCTCATATCCCTGTGTTTCTCTGTTTATCACTTTTTTATTACTGCTATAGTGATAATTTGCTGAATGTATAATGTTTTCTGTTGGGTAGACTCTCTTCTCTTTATAGTGTTGACTCTCTTGGTCTAATTTTAGTTTTTTCTTAGAAAATAGATTATTAATTCTTCTGTCCACCCTATCAAATACCTTGAAATATAGCTCTAATGATTGTGGGAATAACAAATCCTTTGAAATATTCTGGTCAAGTAATTCTACTTCTTTAAAGATAATAAATAAATAAAGTGCCACCGACTGCTGGAGACAAACTGGATGAAGTTAATAGTTTATTAAATAATCCACAAAGGTCACGTCAAACAAGTAAGCATTAACGCCTTAAATACAACTGCATTTTCGTCCTACTACACTGACTTCTTCAGATAACCTCTGACTAAGAACTAAACCTTTTATACATAAATTAGATAATAGGTTAACCAATCACACAAGTACATTAATTAAAAAAGCAAATTACTAGGTTCCTTTAAAACCCTTTACTATTAGATCAATAATGTTCAATGTAAAAACAAGAATTGACTAAAACCTTTTTAAAAAACTAAAACCATTTGATATAAAAATCAGTTTGTGGTCTTTAATAACACTTTTCACCATGAATAAATAGTATAAATAAATTCTCTTAAATAATGAAAAAATACTAGAATAAGTATAAAATAAGCATAAGATAAATAGAAATAGCCTGCCATCTGCTGGTTGTATTACAAATTGCATATTAAAACTTTATAATTTTCCTGCTTTTAATTTTAAAAGTGGTACAATAGAAATAAATTCATTAAGACCTGGGGGGGGGGGGGGTGTCATCAAGAGAGATTTGCCACCATAATTCTCTAAATTCCAAATTCTCTTCCCACATGTCTTCGAGTGTATTTTATTGCTATTAACTAATCTGCACAAGTAACATATTTGTCTGCAGTTAAAAGCATTCTGTATCTTTATAAATCTTTATCTGTTTGTGGCTTTCTCTAGTGCTACTGGCTGTAGGCTATTGTACCCACCCTCCCGCCCAGTTGGTGTCTTGCTCTTATACTTGATGGCTTTGCAGTTGCCCGCCCCTACTGTAAATCTGATCTGTGACACTCCTCCCAGTCTAGTGGCTAGTAGCTCATTCTACCTAGTACAGAGAGAGCATTTGATAAGGCCTTCTGTTTCTCCTTTTTCCCTTTCAAAGAAAAAAAAAACTTTTTTTTTTGCCTGAACCTCCTTGTGTTCTTACTGTGCTTCTCAAACATTTTGGAAATATAGAGTATATTTCAGAGCATTTATTATAACTGTAATTGCCTTAATATTGCTACAACTAAAGTGCTCTAGGTTGTACTGCATCTGAAGTGTTTGTGTGCTTTAGCTGCTTTTCTGTATATATAGAATGCTCTGTTTCTTTAACTAAATAAGCTCTGCAAAGTTGTTTTATTGCATTCCTGCCTGTATTTCTGAGTTTTTTTGCACTTTTAAAGTTTGTTTTTGCTTAGTTTAACTGGTAGGCTACACACTCAAGTGTGCTAGCCGAATTAAAGCATTTACTGTGTTTCTGTACCCAACTTCTGCTACTTTGTAAAAAAAAAAAATCCTTGTTTCCCGCCTTTACTGAACTAGAATAGTCCAGTCTTCAGGTATTGCTGATCTCTGGGCTGTGTCATAGTTCCTGTGTTTCCCATATCCTTATTTGGATAGGAGGAAGCTTCTTTGTTCACCAGTGAGAGTGGGGAGCTCTGAGCAGCCTATCTGTCCCTTGAGGAGTGGTTCCAGCCCAGTGACCTGTAGCTTATTGGCCGTTTTGGGCCATTTCCTATCTCTTTCTAACCCCCTGCTTTAAAGCCAGCTTTAGCATGCTTTTGCGCTTGTAATTTAAAGTTTGTCCTGTTTGTTGCATTTACTTGTTGAGGCTACACACTCAAGTGCACTAGCCTGTCTTACATATTTATTGCATTTTTCTGCTGTTTGTTGCAAAAAAGAAAAAAAAGAAAAAAAAAATATTCTTGTTTCCCATCTTTCCTGACCTAGAGTAGTCCAAATACAAGCTTTGCTGTATTCTGGACTTTTGGAAATTTCCTGTGTTGCCCATTTCCTTTCTTGGATAAAGGGAGGCTACTTTGCTCACCAGTGGCAGTGGGAAGCTTGGAGCAGCCTATCTATCCCTGGAGGAGTGTTCCCAGCACAAGAATCTGGTAGTCTATTGGCTGTTTTGAGCCAATTTCTAGATCTTTCAAGTCACCCTGTATAAAACCCGCTTTGGTGTGGTTTGTGCACTTGTTACTACTCAGCCAAGCTCCTCGTGGTCCTGCAGAGTGGTGCTAGCAGCAGAGAGGCTAAAAGAGTGACTGCTAACCTGATAAATGTGTTTTTTTTTCCTGCTACTACCTGGGCGACTGTCTGATCTAGCTAAACTGCAAGTATTTCTGCTTCTTGAACTGTTTTAAACTGTTTAAAGTTGTTTTTGCACCTGCACTTTTAAAGTTTGCCCTGTTTGTTGCATTTACCTGTTGAGGCTACACACTCAAGTGCGCTAGCCTGTGTTACATATTTATTGCACTTTCCTGCTGTTTGTTGCAAAAAAGAAAAAAAATATCCTTGTTTCCCATCTTTCCTGACCTAGAGTAGTCCAAATACAGGCTTTGCTGTATTCTGGACTTTTGGAAAGTTCCTGTGTTGCCCATTTCCTTTCTTGGATAAAGGGAGGCTTCTTTGTTCACCAGTGGCAGTGGGGAGCTTGGAGCAGCCTATCTATCCCTGGAGGAGTGTATCCAGCACAAGAATCTGGTAGTCTATTGACCGTTTTGGGCCAATTTCTAGTTCTTTCAAGTCCGCCCTGTATAAAACCCACTTTGGCACAGTTTTTGCACTTCTTACTACTCAGCCAAGCTCCTTGTGGTCCTGCAGAGTGATACTAGCAGCAGAGAGGTTAAAAGAGTGACTGCTAACCTGATAAAAGTGTTTGTTTTCCTGCTGCTACCTGGGCGACTGTCAGATCTAGCTAAACTGCAAGTATTTCTGCTTCTTGAGCTGTTTTAAACTGTTTAAAGTTGTTTTTGCACCTTCAATTTTAAAGTTTGTCCTGTTTGTTGCATTTACCTATTGAGGCTACACACTCAAGTGCACTAGCCTGTGTTACATATTTATTGCATTTTCCTGCTGTTTGTTGCAAAAAAGAAAAAAAAAATGTTCTTGTTTCCCGTCTTTCCTGACCTAGAGTAGTCCAAATACAGGCTTTGCTGTATTCTGGACTTTTGGAAAGTTCCTGTGTTGCCCATTTCCTTTATTGGATAAAGGGAGGCTTCTTTGTTCACCAGTGGCAGTGGAGAGCTTGGAGCAGCCTATCTATCCCTGGAGGAGTGTATCCAGCACAAGAATCTGGTAGTCTATTGGCTGTTTTGGGCCAATTTCTAGCTCTTTCAAGTCCCCATGTATAAAACCTGCCTTAGCGCGGCTTTGCGCGATTATGCACATAGCGCAGCATCGGGCAGCGCCGCTTAATTGGGTTTAAACCATTCTCAGCTCCACAAAGTCTGCTCTTCACTTTTTCCCTTAGAACTGATCTAGTTCTCATAATAAACACCCTATTCCCACTCTAAAGCCTGGCACTTGCTCACTAAAGCAATTATATAAGTCAGCACTAAAAAATTAAAAGCACTACACCCTCACAAACTCCCCTTGAGCACTTTGTTCCCCATTGGCCCTTTTTTCAATTATAAAGGAATTCCCAATACTATTCTAGCATGTCCAAAGGTCAGTTGTCGATCTCCTCTCCGGTCCAGCTGGTGAATCTGGGAATCTTGAGGCAATGTTACAATTGCCTCATGTACACAGACAACCCTCTCCTCCTCCTCCCAACAAATTCCAACACATGTGAGAGATGCAACCATATAGCCAAACTGGAGGCTAAGCTCTCTCAACTCAGTACTGGCGTAACCAGTCAGGAGGAGAAGGAAACCACACTCACTACAATTCCAGTCTCACATAGACCTACCATGACAACAAACCAAACACATAAACACACAAAAACATACTCGGAGGCTCAAAATAAAAATCTGCCTAAGCAGCAGAGACCTCCAAAGCAGACACCCAAGTAACCACTACCCCAAAACAAAACATGTGCAACACATAGCTCACAAAGCCAGTGTGCCGAACAGTCACAGCCCTTAAGGCTAAACAACACACCTGATACACTTGTAATAGATGACTCTATCCTCAGGCACACTGATGTCCCACTCACCAAGCTGAATAAGGAGAAGGTCACGGTGAGCTGCCAATCGGGCGCTAGGATCCGCCACATAACAAAAGCACTCAGGTCACTCCAAGGCAAGTACAAATATGACTCAGTCATTGTCCATGCTGGTGTGAATGACCTGAGACGTACCTCCCTGGACTACATGAAAAGAGACATAGATGAGCTCTCTGAGCATGTAGCCCAGGCCGGTATGACCCTGACCTTGAGTAGCATCTTACCCTCACCAAGAATGATGCCACAATATGAAGACAAGATGATCAATTTCAACAATTGGCTTAAGTATTGGTGTCATTCAAAGGGGATCCAATGTCTGTCTGCCTGGGATGACATGCTCGACAAGCCACAATGCTTTGCTAGGGATGGCTGGCACCTGTCACCCCTGGGCTTTCGGATATTGGCAAAGGCTCTTGCCACCCCCATAGTGCCTTTTTTAGGCAAGGCTCAAAAGATAAACCCACCTCCATAGGTATCACAAGGGATAAGAAACTAAGAGTAATGCTACTCAATGCCAGAAGTCTAAACCTCAAGATGCACGCACTCAAAACTCTCTTTAGCATGGAGAACATTGATATCTGTGCAGTAACATAAACCTGGTTCAAGGCTTCTGAGAGCACCCCAGCACTACCAGGTTATACCTCATACCATGTTTTTCGGCCCCAAACTTGGACCGAACCACAAAAGGAGGGGGAGTATCAATATTCTTCAAAGATACCCACACCTCCAGGTTGGTGGCACAGCACAAAGCATCAGAGACTATCCATGTGCAACTAACAGTTGGTAAAACTGCCTTTCAGTTTATAGCCTGCAACAGACCACCCTCCCAAACCCAGGAACCCCACTCGGCCTTCCTGAGAACACTGGAAAATATGAAGGTCTCTCCAAACACCATTATATTGGGCGACTTCAACTACCCTAACATAGACTGGGAGCATTACACTAGCTCCAACACCCTAGCCCGAAGGTTCCTAGAATTTATAAACTCAAATGCTATGGAACAACTTGTTGCCACTCCCACAAGAGGAGAAAACATACTGGACCTGATCATCACCAACATGGGGACTCTATGCTCCAGATCAGAAGTGTATCCTTCACTGGTAAGATCAGACCATAAACTTATCTCACTAGATATTCACATCCCAACCCCAGCCCCTGCCCAGAAAACCACAGTGAAAAACTTCTCTAAAGCAAATTTTGCACTCCTCAAAACCGAGGTGGAATCCCTCAAAGCCCCCGGGCCTGTGAAAAATACAGCCCAGACTGCAGAATCCTTTATAAACACATTCTATGAACACCTTCAGGAATGCATGGATCATGCAATCCCAAATAAAACCAAGACCCAATCCTCCAAAGTTAGGCGTCCTGTCTGGTGGACCCCAGCCATAAACAAACTATACAATAAAAGGAGGAAGCTACTACATGACAGAGCAAAATTCCAAAAAGGGAAGGCATCTCTGATCAGTATTAGCAAAAAACTACTCGTCTAAGGCCAGCTTCAAGAGAAAAATTGCACAGGACACTAAGAATAATCACAAGGCTTTCTTTAGTTATGTTAGGAACCTGGGTGGGAATTCCCAGATATGTTCAGAATTAGTCCAAAATGACAAAAAATACAACGAACCCACAGACATTGCCAACATCCTAGCTGACAGGTTTAGTGCAAACTTCTCCCCCCCTTCCCCACCAAAAGGGCAAATATCTATCCCAGCATAGTGCTGCCCCCCTGACATCTCAGATGCTCAGGTAAGAGCCGCCCTCTCCAAAGCAAAAAACACAGCATCAATTGGACCAGACGGTGTCCCGGGCTGCGTCCTACATGAACTCCAAGAAGAACTAAACCCAAACATAAAACTACTGTTCAATCTCAGCCTTACTACAGGATATGTACCCAAAGAGTGGCGTACAGCAACAGTGGTCCCTCTCCACAAAGGGGTGCCTCAACGGATCCTGGAAACTATCGCCCCAATAGCCTGACTAGCTTGGTCTGCAAAGCTATGGAAAGGATCATCATGGACCTCATAAATAAAGATATTGGGGACCTACAGACACTGGATCCTACCCAGTTCGGCTTTGTTAAAGGCAGATCCTGCCTCTTAAACCTGGTGGATTTCTTTGAAACAGTCACCAAGGCCATTGACGAGGGGAAGTTGGTCCACACAGCCTACCTGGACCTTGCAAAAGCCTTCGATACAATACCCCACTTGGGCATTATAGATAAGCTCACCAGCTTAAATATAAACCCCGATGTCACTAGATGGGTTGCAAACTGGCTCAAAGACAGAACCCACATGGTTAGAATTGCTGGAGCCATGTCAGACTCCAAACCAGTTACAAGTGGCATCCCACAAGGCTCAGTCCTGGGACCTCTCTTGTTTTGTATATATTTCTCGGAGGTACAGGCTAACATGGTAGGACTGTGGCTGACCAATTTCACAGATGACTGCAGACTGGGCGCCATAATCGACTCTCCAGCCGACACAAGCATCCTACAAAAGGGCCTCATAGAAACAGACAACTGGTGCCAGAGCCATGGCCTCAAGCTAAACGCCAAAAAGTGTATAGTCATCCCCTTTGGCAAAAATAAAGTTCCCACAAATTACCACATAGGTGATAATCCATTAAGTATGGAAGAAGTAATTAGGGACCTGGGGACCCAAGTTGATAGCAATCTCTCATTTGACAACCACGTGGCCAAAGTGGTTAGAAAAACATTTTATATAGCCCACCTAATCATGAAGGGATTCACATCTAGATCAAGGGAGGTCATCATGCCTCTTTACTCATCCCTCATCAGGCCCATAATTGAGTACAATGCCCCTTTTCGGATGTACCTTACCTGACACCTGCAGCAACTGGAAAGACCCCAAAAGTACCTCACCAAGAGGATCAAAGGGCTCAAACAGATGCCATATGCTGCTCGGTTAAAGAAACTCCAGCTCTACTCAGTGGCATACCGCCTGCTCAGAGGTGATCTGTGCCTGAAATATAAAGCCATGTCCAACCCGGAATTAATGGACATGCTGCACCTCAGAAAAATCCAAATCCCATCGAGCTACGCGCTCGAGAGACTTGAATCTCAGCACTGAAATAAATAGGACATGCTGGAGGGACAGATTCATAACCCAGAGGCTCCCTTCACTCTGGAATAAAATCCCAGTCTAGGTTAGGCAGAGTCCCTCATTGACTCTCTTCAAGAGGAATCTTGATGAGTGGATGGGAGATAGTAGGTTTACCCCAGGTATCACTTCTGTGTCACTGTTAGACAGAGGCACAATATACTAACCTCGAAAAAGGGCATAGCAAAATTCATTTAAAATGTTTGGCAAAAGCCAAACACACTCTAGCTAGGCTTATAAATGCCCTAGGGCAGATAGACTAGTATGAACCTATGAACCTATGAACCTATGAACCTATGAACAACCCACCCCTCACATCTTTCTTAACTTGTTCTAAAACCATAAAATAGAATTTTGCATTGGGACAGACCGTGGTGTGTTTATATAAAGCATTTGTTTCCTTTTTTATTGATATTTCATATTTATGCTCATAACTTCTCCTTTTTAATAATCTCTCTGTTTTTCCCACATAGAAACAATTACATTCTGAGCATAAACCTATGTAAACTACTCCCTTGGTCTCACAGTTAAAATAATCATTACTAATAATCCACCTCTGTCTACTTTCTAGGAAGATTTTTTCAGTGTCAATTATGTTGCTACATTGTGCACAATGTCCACATTTGAATGTACCCTTTATAATCCTAGTTGATTTACAAGGGCCTTTATGTTCCAATAATTTCTTAAAAGAATTTGAATTCTTATACACAACGTTGCAACTAACTCTATTGATTAGTTCCAAGTCAGTCAAACTAATGAACTTGGCCCATTCCTTTTCAACAACCTTTTTTGTAATATTGTTATTAAAGGCATTATATTCAAGAACTAGTGCTTGCCTATAATCAGGTTGATTAATAGAAGGGGGGATAGGGCTCAATGAAGAATTATGAATTACATTAATAAAGGCCCTATTTCCAAGGATGGGTTTAAATCTACCTTCTCTCCCATCCATTACCTCCTTCTTAATTTTATCAATGAATTCCTGGGGATATCCTCTTTCTAAAAACATTTTGCTAAGTAAATTACATTCATCCATAAAATCAGTGTCAAGGGTGGTCATACGACTTCCCCTGACAATTTCTCCTTCACAATATTCTTTTTAGAGTAATAAGGATGTGCATATATTCTAGATTCAAATCTACCATTCCTCTATTTCCACATCCAAAAATTGTAACTTCTCAGGGGAAACATTGAAAGTAAATTTCAAAAATTTAGTTGTTTCACCTAAATATATCTTAAATTCTTCTAATTTCGTAATACCCCCTGTCCATAAAATTACTATATCATCCAGGAATCTTCTATATAATTTCCAACATGATTGAAACTTGGATTTTAGAATGTGTGATTCCTCCCACCTAGACAACACCAAATTAGCAAGGCGGGGGCACAGGCTGCACCCATTGCAACACCCCTAACTTGTTTATAAAACTCCCCACAAAAATTTAGGAAGTTATACTTAAGGACTATGTCCATTAGGGATACACATACCACTTTGTCATTATGTGACAGTGCGTCATTTTGAAACACAGTATCCTCAAACATTTCCATCCCTTCCAAGTGGGGGATACTGGAAAACAGATCCACAATATCGATAGTAACAAACAACAAATTTTCACAAAAACCTCTTCAGTAATAATTTCAAGAAAGTCCCAAGAATCCTATAAAATAGATTCTTTCTTAACTCACAAATCTTTTAACTTGTTATCAATAAACTTAGCTAGGCCCTGTGTTTTTGAGCCACAAGCTGAGACAATAGGTCTTAATGGGGGGGGGGGTCCCTTCGTTTTTGTGAATCTTAGGGATCCCAAAAATGGGAGGGACTCTGGGTTTGTCAATTTTTAAAAAATCAAATTTTTTTATCATATAACCCTTCATAAATCATGTCTTTCAAACAAATATCAATTTTATTATATGCAATATTTACTTCATTAATAGACATGTTAGTATATCCTTCTTCGTTCATTAAAATTTCATTCATTTTGCCTTCGTATATGATATTATCCCTTAAAACCACCCCTCCCCATTTATCAGTTTTCATAATTCTGATCTCATGATTGTCTCTTAAAGTATATAAAATATCCCTTTCTTTGTTACTCAGATTAGGCCTAAACCCCACTTTATTAAACTTATTTCTTAGTTCTTTTTCCATTAACATTTCTAAATTTTTCAATTGTGGATGCAGGGGTGGGTGGAATACAGTTCTTCTCCTCAATTGTGGATTGAATACATCTCCCCAAGAAGGTAATAATAAACCCAAATTAATTTTTCTTAAAAAAAGATTTATATCTAACAAAGATTGTGAAAGTTCACCCTTTTTGTAAGGTATAAATTTAAAACCTTTTGAAAGCAGGCTGAAATGCTCTTTTTCTAGTAATATATTGCTAAAATTATAAATACTAAACTCATTAAAAGTGTGCTTAACACCACAGACCAAAATATCACTACAATTGAACTGATTATTAGGGGGGGGTTCACTAATTAGTATTTGCCCCTCCCCCTTCTCCACCCTCTCCATGGAAAATTTCTATCTTGGTACCCAGGTTTGTTCATTAACCTCTCAGATTTACGGAGGGGGGAAATTCTTCATAAGGGGGTCCCCCTTCTTGAAATACATTATCATCCTCAAAATCTACCTGGTTTTCCCTGAACATTATTATTTCCATAAAGGTTTTTCAAGAAACCTGAAACTCTTGGTTTGGGGTATACTGTACCATTTTATATTCCTCAGTATCACGTTCAAGTTTCTTGAATTTCCTTTGAATAATATCCATACACTTCCCATCAATCTCTCCCCTAATATTGAAATACTTATCATTCTCTTCCTTAATAGTAAAAATTAAATAATCTTTTATACATTGATCAAGTTTGGTTATTTCATACTGTAAAACAACCTGATTCCTACTGTTTTCCTTAATAATAAGTTACAGCATGTCTAAACCACAATTATTAAATAGCTCAATTAATTCTTTATGAAAAACAGACCCTTCACAAACATTATTGGGGTATTTAATAACCCTTAGTCCTTTAGGGACTATACCCCTACAAATGCATTTGTTTAAATATTCATTTTCGATCTCCAGGGTCCGATACTTTAACATAAGCTTACCTAGATTGTCCAGCTTTACTCTATAAGAGTCAGCTACTACATGTTGTCCATTAGGTAGTTTGTTCTTAAAAGTGTACTTTTTAAATAACCAATCCTTAATTTCTTTTAAATGTAAACTAGAGCCACAATCATTATTGAGGTTAACAGTACCTGAAAAAGTCTTGTGGTTAGAAACCGTATTTTGTCCTGCTGGAATGGTACCATTTGTTCCGTTTGTGTTACCACCAGAAGTCCCTGCTTCACACAGTATTCCTGGAGTTATAGCAGCATTAAATGAATTATCGCCAACCTCACTTCTATCTTTCGATCCATTTTTGTTGTTTCGCTGTCCACGATGAATGCCCGGCCTGGAATCCACTTCCAGTACTTCCGCATTGTGGACACGAATGTTGCTGCATAGCCCTACCAAGGGCTGCATCAGAGGTGTCAGTAAATCAATCAGCTCGGTTAGCTGACCAATAAGCTTTCTCGATTGTCCAATTTCATCCACCCCTTTTCCTTCCGGTGGGTCCGTTTTCTCCATAGCAGTAAATCCAAATAAACTTCTTTAAAGATACTGGGCCAGATTCACGAAGGCTTGCACGGAGTCTAAGAGTAGAATAAGACTCCAGACAGCCAATATGTCTGCTGAGCAATCTAGGAACAGCCGCAGGGGCGTGCATGAGATCTCCTAAAACTACCCTTGCACAGACAGTGTTATGTTATGCAAATTACCTCATTTGCTGCTATAAGCTATGCAAATTAGGTAAATTTGCAATCCAGAAAACACTAACCTGTTCGAGTAAGAGTAGTGTTATTTGTAGAAATGTACTCCGTTGGTAACTGAGTACCGTTCTCCAAATAGCAAAACGGAGCTATGACAGCTCCAAATAAAGGATGCATCCAGTTGAGGAAGCATGCCAATGGCCAACTATAAGGCCATTGTCATTTTTATATTTTGCAAAATAATAAAAAATACATTTTTCCCCGATCTCCAATGTTTAAGCATAGCGCAGCGCCGTGCAAATGTGTGGCGCTCTAAAAACAAGAAAAAAATAAATAAAAGCCAAAAATTGGCATTCTATTCAAAATATTCATCTGCCATGCAGGTGAATGGCAGGCTGAAGACAACATGGCTACTGAGTAGTGGTTGCTAAGGGGGGGAGCTCAGTCTGAGAGATGTAACCAAGCATTAGTAGGCAATCCTATGCAAATGAGGATAAGGATAGTGAATCCCAATTTTCCCAGCCATGTGAACCATGTCCCTAGAGTGTAAGAGTAGGATTAGGGGAGTAACAGAGTAGAAAACAGGTGAAATCATGAGGGGGTATGTATCGAGTGTAAGCTTATTGGAGCAGAGTGGCATGTGTTGGCTGTAAATTACTCAGGACTGGAAGAGGCGTGTCTACAGTTGTCTTAACTGAAACCCCGAAACTGAAGGTGTACACGGTGTATATCACTAAAGTTTCTTGCAAAGATGCTTACACTGTGTGTGGGCGTGTGAGTGCCTGTAAACCCGTCTAAGCCTCTGTGTGTATATGTGTGCACCCATGTAAGCCTGTGTAAGACTGTCTAAGCCTGTGTGCGTGCATGTGCACCCGCCTAAGCCTGTGTAAGCCTGTGTGTGTGAATGTGCACTCATGTGCGTGTGTTTGCACTTGTTTGTACGCGGCTGCCCCCTGTGGAAGCAGAAAGGGAAAAGGAAGGAAAAGAAGTAGTAGGAAGATAACCAAGGAAAACTAGCAGACCTGCGAGGTGAAATCAATCAGAATCAGCCAAATACACAGGCAGTGCACTAGCCCAGCCCAGCACTTAAAACTCTGAAAACAACATTCCCCCTTGTTTTTCTCAGAAACACTGCAACACTGCAGTCTACAAAGAGAACTGAAAACTTAAAAAGCTTAACTGAGACAAAAAAAATGTTAGGGGCTGCCATTGCTATTATAAGGCAACACGTGCAAGATGCTGAGGGTGGTGCCATTGCGAATGCTGCTGAGCAACCCACAGTGAGGAAACAGAGAAGAGTGTACAGACCCAGGGTAACCTACCAGGGGATACATGAGCTGGAGATAGTGGAGTGCTATAGAGTGGACAGAGACCTCCTGCAGCAAATTGTTGAGCTGTGCAGGCCATAACTCACACACAGAACCAACAGAGGAAAACCCATCCCAGTGGAAACCAAGGTATGTGTTGGCCTAAGAATACTAGCAACAGGTACCTTCCAGAGACTAACTGGTGATATGATGGGGATTTCACAGGCATAAGCATCCAGGGTACTGCACCAGTTCCTGAATGCCATGTCGGCACATGTCTGTGATCATGTATATTTCCCAAATTCCCATGAGGTGTTGACCAGCAATATGCATCTCTTACAGCAAATAGCAGAATACCCTGAGGTAGTGGGTGCAATTCACTGCACGCACATACACATCAAGGCAACAGCCGGTGAGTGGGGTAGGGCCTACATCAACCGCAAGGGCTTCCACTCCATCAACTGCCAGGTTGTGTGCGATGCCCAGGGCATAATACTGAATGTGTGTGCTGGCTGCCCTGGAAACTACCACGAATCCCATATCTGGCATCTGACACAACTGTACCAGACATTTGCCAATGGGGACATCCCTGACGGTCACCTAGTGGGGGATGCTGGATATACACTGGAGCCATGGTTGATGACACCCATCAGAAATGCACACACACCTGAACAAGAACTCCATAATGAGACACACACACAAACACGAAATGTAATTGAGTGTGTGTTTGGGATGCTCAAGTCATGGTTCTGGTGCCTGGACACATCTGGTGGAGCCTTGCAGTACTCACCAACTACATGTACTCAAATTGTCATGGTATGTGCCATGCTACACAATATGATCCTGTGAAGACAGCTGCAGCAGGAACAGCATGGGGCAGGGCCAAACAGCCCCCCACCATTGCCAAGGCCTGCACAGGCACAGCATGACTCAGAGGAGGAACAACCTGAGCCTGCCCCAGTAGGCAGAAGGAGGCGTGCCCAGTATGCCTTGGTCTTGGCAAAGAGGCAATGCATAGCACATACACTGGCTCAGTAGGAACCCTGGAAATTGTACCTCTCTCTGACTCGTACATAAAATAAAAGGGATGCCTAACTTGACACTACCTGTTTCCAAACATGTATAGGGAGTGTAGTATGTGCATCCGACATAAGCAGCCCTGCAGCACCACCTGAGGCATGATTGCCATGTATTAAGCAATATAACGCAGTGCTAAGCAGCTTTTACCAATATTTAATATATGTAAACAAAATTCCCCGTGCTAACTAGCACAATGTCAGGCAACGTTGGGCAAGGTCGGGCAAAGTTGAGCAAAGTCAGGTAAATATGCTCATATTAGCTTTACTGTCCCTTAAGCAGTCTGGTCTGCCCAGCATGAAAACAAAAAGCAGTGACAGGGCTCGAACCCAGGATACTGTGCATTAGAGTCACAGTACTGACCCACTAAACTATGATAGCATTTCAATGGCTTTGACACAGCAGGACAATTGTGCACTAATGCAAACACAAAGAAATGATGTAACATGGCCCTAAAGAGGCATATGGGTAACCTCCCCCACAGGCCTATGCAGACAGAGAACATCAGACCAGGTGGTGTGATGTGGGTTGTGTAGGCTATGAAGTCACAATCTAATATACGTGACATTGGACGCTAAGATGTGTAGTACAGTAGTATGCCTCAAGCCAGTATGATAGACAACAGTACAGACTGAAATGGTGTACCGTAGATAGCAGTGCAGGCATAGCAAATGTGTATAAGTGTCAGGTGAACCCCTCATCCTATGTACACCCACAGTAACAATCAGATGTGCCCCCGGGTAGAAATGTACAAAGAATAGCTTCCCCCCCCCGTATGTAGAAATGTTGATAAGTCTATGCAAAGTGTCTCATGGAAGCTCTGCAGGCACAGCATGATCCTTGTTGATCTATGACACAAAGGTGAGCTCTGCTGTAAAAATACAACTTGATTTTCCATACACATATAGTATAAATGTCTATACCTGGCGTGCTCACACACTCCAACAAATGTAGTGGATTTCATTCAGCATCACACTGAAAGGTCCTACTGGGCATGCTCACACACAAATAAATGAAGCAAATGTCAGGCAACAACATACTGAAAGGTCATACTGGGCATGCTCACACACATGCTAAATACGAAGGTGATAATAAGGGATCTATGGACAAATGTGGATAGTCATGTCTACTTCCAGAAACACATTCACAAAGTTGTCAGAAAATCATGCTATTTGTTAACACAAACTGCCAAGGTCTGTGCATGTAGGTCAAAGGAGGTTTCCACTACTCATCAGTCATCAGACCCGTCAGAGAGTACCACAACACACTTGCGATGAATCTGACTAGGCACGTTCAAAAGCCAGAAAGACCACTGAAGTACCCTAACAAGAGGATTACTGGCCTCAAACAGCTGCCCCATGCAAAAGACTGAATGTAACCCAATCTGTACTCTGTTGCATACTGTCTACTCAGGAGATCTCTGCCCAACAGACAGGTCCATGTCATGGCTACACTCAGATCTGTTCTGAGTTATAGCTCAATTTCACTAAATATACAGACCCAACTGATATTGCCAACATCCTGGCAGATAGGATCAGTGTTAACTTTACCCCCCTCTCACCCATGAAAGAGCACATCTCTATAATGGAAGACTGAAAAGTTGCTGTCATCATGGCTGCACAGGTAAAAAACACTCTCCAAAGCCAGTATCACAGCAGCCATGGGACCAGATAACATCCCAGGCTGTGTTCTACACAAACCACAGAACGAACAGGCACCACACTGAAGTACCATGTGCAGTCATAGCCTCACCTCATGCTTTGTGCCTGCTGAATGGTGCACAGTGATGGTTATCCCACTACACAAGGGTGGAGACACCACAGACCCCAGGAACAAGCGCCCCATTAGCCTGATGAGCCCACTCTTCAAGGCCATGGAATGTATCATACAACTTATAAATAATTGCATTGGTAATCCCCAAACCCTGGACCACAACCATGTTGGGTTTCTAAAATGCAGATCATGTCTCCAAAACCTGATAGATGACACTGAAGCAGTCACCAGAACCGTCGACAAGGGTAAGGTGGTTCGCACAGCCTATGTAGATCCTGCCACCCCACACTCTGGAAATATAGATAAACCCACTAAACTAGGTATAAATTGCTATATCACAAGATGGGTTGCCAACAGGCTTACTGACAGAACACACACTGTGAAAGTTGCAGACTCCAAGTATGACTTTGGACCAGTGATGAGTGCAGTACCACAGGGTCCAGTCCTGGGTCTTGTCCTGTGTCTTGTCCTGTTTAGTATCTACTTCCCTGAAGTAAACTTTAACAAGGAAGGTCTGTGGCTACTGAAGTTTCCAGAGGACTGCAAACTAGGAGCCATAATTGTAAACACTAAAGATGTGGACATCCTACAAAAGTGCCTCACTGAGACAGATGGCTGTTGTCAAAGCCATGGGCTCTAGCTCAATGCCAAAAGGTGCATTGTCATCCCCTTTGTTAAAAACTCTGTAGCCAAGAACTACAACATAGGCGGTAGTATACTTAACACTGAAAGTGTGACAAGAGACCTTGGGTCACAGGTGGACAGTGGACACAACTGTGATAATCACATCCCCACAGTAGTCAGGAAACCATCCTATGTGGCACACCTCATCACAAAATGTGTCTCATGCAGAATACAAGAGGTCATTGTTCCCCTCTTCTCACCGCTCACTAGAACTATAATAGAGTACAATGCCACTTTTGCTATGTACCTCACAAGACAACTACAACAACTTGAAAGCCTGCAGTAATACCTCACAAAGAGCATTAGCAGCCTGAAATACATGCCATACACAAACCATCTCAAAATGCTCCATCCATACTCACTTGCATATCGCCTACTCAGAGGTGTTCACTGCCTAACATACAAAGCTATGTCAAACACAGAGCTGTTGGACATGCTCCACGTAAAATATTCACAATCCCTCTGACCTTCGGACCCAAAACCATGAGTGAAATACAAAAGGAAGGGGTGTACCCATTTACCTTATGGATACCCACACCTTCAGGTTAGTGGCACAGCATGAGGCTTTGGAGACCATGCAAGTGCAACTAACATTGGGCAAAGCTGTTCATCAGATTGTAGCCTGCTACAGATCACCTACATTGTCTCCAGAACCTCACTCAGTATTCCTGAGAACAGTGGAAAATATAAAGATCCTATCAAACACCATTATATGAGGAGATTACAACTACCCAAACATTGAGTGGGAGAATTACTCGTGTACAACGTCCTTTGCCCAATGTTTCCTAGAGTTTAAAAACTCTAACACTCTGGAACAGCTGGTCCCCATGCCCACTAGAGGTGACAACATACTGGACATGTTCATCACCAACATGGGGTACCAGTGTTCCACAACAGAGATAAACCCCTCACTGGTAATATCAGATCATAAAGTAATCACACTGGACATCCACATCCTGCCCCCCCCCCAGTCAAGGAAACCACTGTAAAGCAAACTGCACACTTCCCAAGACCAAAGTGGAAAGTTCCAAAGCCCTCTTTCTATAGGATAATGGTATACAATCTGCCAAATCATTTACAAGTGCATCCTATGAGCATCTACAGGGATGCAGGATTGAGACATCACAAATAAAACCAAGATGCACTCCTGCAAAAATAAGAAAGCAATCTGGTGGTCATTGCCCATAAATAAGCTAGACAACAGAAGGAGGAAATTAACACATGATAGAGCCCACTTCACTAAAGGAAAGGCATCACTGATCGTTATTAGGAAGAAACAATGATCGCTCATAAAATAGTCCAAGGACAGTTTCTAAAGACAAATTGCCAAGGAATGTAAGAATAACAACCACAAAGCCTTTGGTAGCTATACCAGACATGTAGGTGTCAACTTCCAAATATGCTGTCAGCTACTGACAAATGGCAAGAAATACACTGAACCAACTTTCATTGCCCACATCCTGGGGGACAAGTTCAGTGTAAACTCCCCCCCATCACCCCCAAAAGCGCCTGTGTCCATCACAGAAAGATGCAGAGCCCCAGACTTCATGGACATGCAGGTAAAGACAGCCCTCTCCAAAGCTAAGAACACAGCATCAATGGGACTGGATGGTGTCCCAGGCTACATCTTACACTAGGCCCAAAAGGAACTCCACCCTCACCTACATTCACTGTCCAGACTCAATCGTACCACAGGCTATGTACCCAAAGAATGGCATACACTAACAGTCATCTAGCTCCACAAAGGGGGTGCCACAACAGAACCTGGAAACCATTGCTCTATATGTCTACTCAGCCTGGTCTACAAAGCTATTGAGCAAATTGTCATGAAACCCATAAACAGAGACATTGGGGACCTCCAGACACTGGACTCTACACAACCTCGCCTTGTTAAAGGCAGATCCAGCCTCCTAAACATAGTTGACTTATTTCAGTTACCAAGGACATATATGGAGGTGAAAGTAGTCCACACAGCCCACCTGGACCTCACTAAGGACTTTCTACACCATTCCCCACTCTGTCATCATGGACACACTTACCAGCTTGAACATTAACAGCTATGTCACAGGATGGGTGGCCAAGTGGCTCACAGATCAAACACACATGTTCAGAGTTGCGGGCGCCATGTCTGATTCTAAGACAGTCACAAATGGCATCCCACAGGTCTTGATCCTGGGTCCCCACCTGTTCAGTAGACACTGCTGAGAGGTACAGGCAAGCATGGGAGGAGTATGGCTGAACAGGTTTGCAGATGGCTGTTAACTGTGGTCCATAATTGACTCTATGGCTGACCCACACATCTTCCAGAAGGGGCTTACAGAGACAGATACCTGGTGTCAAAACAATGCCCTCAAGCAGAATGCCAAAGAATGCATAGTCATCCCCTTTGGCTAAAACAAAGTGCAAACAAATTACCACATAGGTGGTACTCAAGTATGTGCGGAGAAAATAATTAAGGCCCTGGGGACACAGGTAGATAGTAAACTCTCCTTTGATGATCACATGGCCAAAGTGTTTAGACATTCCTTCTATGTAGCCCACCTAATGTCACCTAATGTAACCCACTTTTTCTAGTCTGATGATGTCACCAACCTACAAATATACCTGTGGAATAGAGAACTCACAGTAATGTGTATAGCATGTTGTGTAAATATGTACTCCTGTAGTGTTATAAACCAGTTAGGTAGGGGTTTGAGTCCTGCACTTAACAAGTGTGTTGGTTTGTGTGTGATCTCCTTGGAGAGGAGCAACCTTTTTGGAGAGTACTCAAACACCTTAAAAGTGGTATACTAATCTTTGTCAGGTCTGATGATGTCACCATCCTACAAATATACCTGTTAAAAACAGAGTTTACATTGATGTGTATAGCGTGTTGTGTAAATGCATACTCCTATAGTAGCATAAACCAGTGAAGTAGGGGTTTGAATCCTGTATTTGACAAGTGTGTGTCTGTTTGTGTGTGAACTCCTTGGAGAAGAGCAACCCTTTTGGAGAGTACTCAAACACCTTAAAAGTGGTATACTAATCTTTGTCAAGTCTGATGATGTCACCATCCTACAAATATACCTGTGGAAATGAAAACTCATAGTAATGTGCATAGCGTGTCATGTTAATGCATACTCCTCTAGTGTCATGAAGTAATCAGGTAGGGGCTTGAATCCTGCACTTGTTGAGTATGTGTGTGACACTGTTGGTCAATGTGTTGTGGGTTTTGCTTTTACTGCTGTATGACAACAGTATGTGCATTGAACATGTGAGGTAGCTGTGTGGCAAATACATATACGTACATGTGACCTCAATTACTGCATGTGTGGGAACCCTGCTTTCTCCAAGAACACATCTGTCATCTTTGCCAGAGTGTGCTGCTGCTTTCCAGACCTTAGGTCACATCTGTATGTTTGTGACAAGGTCAGCCACTGCAGTGATCCCTGGCCTAGGTCATCCGTGTCACACACACTCATTACTGTTTCTATTGAATTATGTGAGTGAGGGTTTATGGCCGAGGTATATGTCAGACCTGTTCAAACGCAGCAAAGTCTGTCAATGATGGATATTCATTATAAGTGTACAACAACCTTTGTGGATATGCATGCAGACCCCTTATTGCTTATGTGATCCAGCGAGGGATTTCAAAATACCTTTGGAAATGTGATTATCAAAGGAGAGATGATGTAACACTTGGTTGCATGTACACATCGGTACCTGTTCTTCATGTTGGTGGCTACTACCTATGTGGTACTGTGGGAATACTATGTTCCGTAAAGGTGGATGACTATGCTTTGGTTGGCTTATAGCTTTACAGCATGGGTTTAACAACAGGTATCTGTCTGTATGATACCCTTGTGGAGGATGTGTGTGTCATCTGGAGAATGCATTACAGGCCACAGTATGCATTACCAGATGTGGACGGACATATCCCTACTGTGATTGCTTGTACCTAAGAGAGCTATATGCCAAACAGGAGTGGTCTCAATAATGGGTGCAGGTGAATACCACTGGTTACTGGCATAGTATAGTACCTGAAGGATCCAAATGTTACTGTGTGTCCTACATCTGTGTGTCAGTTGTCAAGACATCATCTAACGATTGGTTATGGTCAGGCTGTTGAAGTTATGTATACTACCAGAATGCAAAACAATGACAGATAGTAACAGTATCACCCACAGCACAGTGTCAAACCATGTCATACACACATGTGTAGTCAAGTTCCGAAATGTGTGTGGTACAATGCATACTGGTCACCAATAGAAACTGTGGAGTGTTACTGTGTAATACAGGGCATGTCACCCTGCCCATGTGTCCACTATGCACGTACATGCAGACAGTGCACCTCCACCATGTTCACAAATGTACACCTGCAAATCTGTGCTACACACATCTCACAAATACTGTCCACTCTCTAACACATGCTGCCAATACTACACACATCAGCCAAGTGGCACGAGGGTGGACAATACACTATTGGAACTAACCTTGGTGTAAACAATACTACATTGACAATCATAGCTTTAATGCATCATGCCTGCTCAGCTACACCTTCAAGCATATCATTACACTCTACTGCTGACAACATGATAACATTGCTATACTGCTATAAAGTCAACCTGTGCATCAGCACCATGGTAGCCTGTTCCTGCATCAATGTTAGAGATGACAGGAGGTGGCACAGGTTTCATCATATGCACAGGGTGTGTTGTTGGTTTGCAGAGGCCTACAGTGAGCCATACAATCAACATGTATGTGTGTGTGTGTGTGTGTGTGTGTGTGTGTGTGTGTGTGTGTGTGTGTGTGTGTGTGTGTGTGTGTGTGTGTGTGCATGTGAGGGCCAAGAGTACTGCTATGGGCCAATGTTGATGTAATGTGTGCGGGTATGTGTTAGCCCTAGGTGTCTGGCTTATGTGTGTGTGTGTCTGCATGCATACAGTTCCACCACGTGGCTACCATATACGGGTATTTGTGGGACAGTCACAGACTGTACCTGCCAGCCTTTACAGATCATCATCTCTGGCTATGCATACGGTACCTGGGCCTAGCAGGGGTGCTACTGACACTATCAGTTACTAAGCCAGACTGGGTACTATCCCCAGAGGTAGATGGATGTACACTGGCCCCAGATCCCTGCTGGGACTGTCTAGAGCCATGTGCACGTGGTCTTCTAGACATTCTATGGACAGCCCACCCCCAACATTGCTGGGGCTGGTACTGGCACTACTGGAGTGGCTGTGACTTGAGGGACGTCTGTGGTGACTGCCAGCTGCTGATGTTGCTGGCATATGTCCACGTCGATGACTCAACCGTCCCACACTGTCCTGACACATGGACATGACGTTGCGGAGGACAGCTAATGTCTCACCCCAACATCTATCAGTGACCTCAGTGTAATTACGGATGGCACCTGCTAGATCATGGATACTGTCAATTATGGTGGTGTTATGTTCCCTCTGTGCCCTTAGTCCCTGTCTGGTGTACCATTCCATATGTGCCTCTTCCTCCATGACAGCCTGGAACATGCATGAGGTTGTAAGACCTGTGGCACATCTGCCAGTGGCATGATGAGCAGCAGTGCTCCGACGAGAACCCCTGGACATCTGCCTATGTGGTAGCCTTCCAGACATCTGGGTATGGCTGCTGTGTCGGGATGCATGTGCCATAGATACCACACTGTCCTGGCCAATGCCAACTGTACACTGTCCCTCAGCTAAGGGCATTGGTGATGGATGTATTGGCAGTATGACTGTGTAAATGGATGGGGTGGACACTTGTGTACTGTCGATTGGTGGCCCAACAACAGACCCTGGCAAACATGCCTGTACCTCAACACACCTATCATCATTATCACTATTTTGCTCAGTGGACATCAGTTTCCCTGCTGCAGTGAACCAGCCCAAACTCAGCACCTGTGAGTGGAAGACAGGAAACACACTTTACGACCTGTACATGATGTCGGCACACATGCACACATGAACACATGCACACATGCACACATGCACACATGAACACATGAACACATGCACACATGCACACATGAACACATGAACACATGCACACACGCACACACGCACAGATGAACACATGCACACACGCAGAAATGCACACATGCATGCATGAACACATGCACACATGCGCGTATGAAAACATGCACACATGCAGACAAATACACTCCTCACTAAAACAGACACACACACATACACCACCAGCAATCCAGAACATACTCAATAGCGGGTGATGGTGGGGTAGAGTATCACAAGCCAAACATTTATGTCACATGTGTCAAAATGCAGGACGTGTGTTGCTCAGCAGCATGCAGTGTGAGTGTAGACAGCCCTTGCTAATAACAGTATACATGGTTTTGATGCATGTGTGTTGTTGTTCAGTGATTGGCCTCACCCTGGAATGCAATTTGTACATGGACACAACATTGCTGTGCAAGAATTAAAAGCTCTGCAATTTCCTGTGCACCATCACTCACAGGTATACATACCATGGCTGGATGTGTATCTGTGTGTCACATAGATATCCATTTCTGATTAGAGTGTCTGTGTCTTTAGCAGATAATTGTGGACACAGGTTTAGCACATGCATGCTATGTATACACACAGGATGAGTGGTACATGTATACCTGATGGAATACCATTGCTCAACATAGCCATTGTACAGTAGTTATGGTGAGTGTAGGACATATTGTGGACATGCCAGTGCCAGCCATGACATGGCATGCTACAACACGACTGCAACATTAAACATCACACATACACAATGTGTTTCATGTGACCTATACACTCAATAGCATTACAAGACATATGTGTGTCACTTTGTACAAATGGTGATTGCTATGCATATTGTGTATAGGTGCATATGTTTGCACACACACAACATTGAGGTGTATAGCAATTAATGCTATGTGTAGTACTGTGGTCACTGTAACTAGATGGGGTGTAGTACCATGAGCCATCATCATGCAGCATCATGTGGTCACTCAAGGCTACTAATGTGTACCAGACTGGCACATAGCATGCTGTACCTGAACTGCAGTACCATGGCTACATTCACCATTTCACAGCCAGTTGTTACATGGGTTTGTAAGGTGCCCAATAGGGGGCATTGCCTAACATGAATGTGTTATTTGTTGAAGAGTGTTGCACAGCCACATGAGAGGCCTCTACCCCTCCGGTATATTATGTGTGCTGTGTGGATGACATTTGAGATACTGGAGTGTGACCTTACAGCGGGTGTCTGAATACTCCATGTGTAGCATGTTAACGTGTACTGCGTATGACACAGTAGTGTATGTTGTGTGCATGTGTATCGGCTTTGCCTATCCAATGTCCACTACAATGTTGCCACAATTGTCCGGGATGCTCTGTGTATTGCATGTGTTTGAGGCAGCTACTCACGTTACTGAGATGTGCATAGTCTCACAGCAAACATGCACAGCATGCATTATGCGCAGGTGTGTGACGTGTACATGGCCTACACCTCACCTATGACATGCACATTTAATTAGCAATATTAAATGTAGAACACACTCACCAGCATGGGTCTGCTGCCTTGCTGTCACACTAGAGGGACCTACAAGGATATGAGACAGTTTGTCAGTGGCAACAACTGTGGCATTGCTACTGTGTGTTTACAATCTTACAGTAGTATAACGGTTGACAGTCACAGGCCTGCAGATTATATTCCTAATTATTAGTATTGCACAACACTAGGCACCACATCTTCTAAGTACACAGTACACATCTCACATAAGCATGATCTACCAATAGAGGTAACAGTAGTCTACAGCTATGCCATGTTACCTGCACGCTCCGTGTCAACTTGCTGGGTGGCTCCGGCCTCCATGATGATACATGTTAGTTGTTGTTGTTGTTGTTGTTGGCCAGGAGCCACCTGGCTCAGGTGCAGCTCCTCCACTCTGGTGAGGGGGGGGTTGATGGCTACCGCACCACCTGTGGCAAGCTGTTGTCTATGGATATCAGACGCACGCTGCTGGACATATCTTATTAAATCACTGCAGTGATGGCGTACCTGCTCATATGTCCGGTTATGCATGCCTTTATCATTTGCCCTATGGACAAGATCTTGCCACAGTGCAGTCCACTCATGCTGGTCCTGGCTGGTTCTTGAGAACAGCAGGGCGTAGTGCTGAACCAAGCTGGTTGTAATCTGTTCCTCCTCTGCTGGGCTATATGAGGGATTACAATGGTGGGCCATGACCCTTGAAGACAATGAAACAATATGTGTGAGCAAGCCATGTGGCACACAACATTCTAAAGTACAGATATCAATTAACTGCCATATATAGCAACCTATTGGCTGTCAGAGGATACACACTTTCAATACCACATATCAGTGCTCAACCCACAACTGCCTAACAGTGCCTGGCACACTCTATATATCAAACCATGTTTTGCATAGCAACAAAGATAAACCAGTATGTAAGACTATACAACAGAACATGGCACACTGTATGCGACACAATGCACCACCTAGCCACAGGAGGTATATATCAAGCTAATGCATAAAGAAACATGTAATCCATTGCAATGATTGAAAAGTCCAGTTACTGTATTACCAGCATACCACACTAGTCGTTGATGGCAAAACCCTGCCTAACATATGTGCACATTCATTAATATAGGTGGCATACTGCTGTACTAGACTATACATGTTGCTAGATATGCACTTATATCCTGTAACACACATATAACCGAGGCCATGGTACAGGCATACCCACACACACATCAGACTTACATACCAGACACAAAGGTATGGCAACCCAGATGACCTTTACCTGTGTACCATACAGTACTGTGTGTCAGTAGTTACAAAACCTTATGCCTGAGGTATGTAATCTGTAAGGACTACAGGGAACACACAAAACAGTGGTTCCAAGAAATGTGGACATACACCATACTGTGCTGTTTAGGCATACAGTTTCAGGTAGTACTACAGCTCATACAGGAGTTTGATTCACCAGCAGTAACACTCAATAAGCATATATGTACTGCTGTAGCCTACAATGGGACAACCCAGTCAACACCAAGGGACTACGTCAGACCGTATGGCATACTGCTTTTTCTGCCTAGCAATAGCATACACATATTTTCCAGGGATCACAGCTAGGACACATAATACCATGACCGAAATAGTTTCCCACTTAGCTATCACACATATACAAAACTCTGACACATCCACCAACACATTCACCATCACACTCAGTCAAACTCACATAGCAATTATTGCAACAAGGATATGTGGGTGTGTATCGGTTCATAGGTAGGTAATAGGCTATTGCCCTAGGGCCTATAGATGTCTAGCAATAAACTACCCTGGCCTTTGACACACAGGTAATTTAATTGCATGTGGCCCTGTCAAGCAGAGCCACAGAGGTGATTCCCAGGGTGTATTTCCTATCTCCCATACAATCATCAGGATTATTTATGACAACTGCTAATTAGGAGCTTTATTTGCTATTGATAGGTCATTTGTTCCAGAGTATGGGATGTCTCTGAGATAGGAATCTATCCCTCCATCATGTGATGTTTATTGAGGTGACAAGGTTTAGTTCCCTAGAACGTGTAGCTCATAGGGATTGTGATCTGTCTATGTGGAGCATGGCCAACAGCTCTGGGTTTGACATAGATTTGTATGTTAGGCAGAGGTCACCCCTGGGTAGGCGGTATGCAACACACTCTAGCTGTGGTTTTGTGAGACGGTCTGCATAGGGCATCTGTTTGAGGCCAGTATTACTCTTTGTGAGGTATGTCTGTGTCATTTCCAGTTGCTGTAAATGTCTTGTGAGATACATACCACGGGGGCATTGTACTCTATAAAGGGTTTTATGTGTGTTGAGTAGAGGGGAACACTGACCTATATGTCCCTGGATGACACTCCTTTT
This sequence comes from Protopterus annectens, assembly GCF_019279795.1. Taxonomy (NCBI): domain Eukaryota; kingdom Metazoa; phylum Chordata; order Ceratodontiformes; family Protopteridae; genus Protopterus; species Protopterus annectens. Next base: position 683,478,202 of record NC_056731.1, read on the forward strand.
GTGATGACGTGTGCCACATAGACAGATTACATGACTAGTGTGGCACTGTGATTATCAAAGGGGAGACTACTGTCCACCTGTGTCCCATGGTCTCTTATCACACCTTCGGTGTTAAGTAGACTACCATCTATGTGGTAGTTAATGGGTGCAGAGTTTTTGCAAGAAGGGATGCCAATGCAGTGTCAACATTGAGCTTGAGTCCATGGCTTTGTCACCAGGCATCTGTTGCAGTAAATATGACCCTGTCTCTCTCTCTCTCTCTCTCTATATATATATATATATATATATATATATATATATATATATATATATATATATATACACACACACACACACATATAAACATCCATTGGTGTACATATAGATATACATATAGGCTCATATACAGTCCACCTTTCATGGTGGGAATATCAATTATGCGAAGGGTGTGAGGTATACAGTTATGTCATAATATTGCACAGTGTTGTGCGGAATGCATTGAAGGTGTTCTCAGCCCATGTAGCTTTAGCAGGCCTCACTGGCTGCAACATTGCAACCTGACGAATCATACCCACAGCGTTTAACCACCACATGTCATATACCAGCACTGTATGCTGTCTTGTTTGCCACACACTACAACCTACATAGAAATATGCACATAACCTTCAACAACATATATATGTCCACCTTTCACAAACAGTTGCAGTATGTCCCTTGCTCTATGCACATGTACAGATGCTAATATATCTGACACAGACAGATCTCTCCGTATGTGTGTGCCATACACACACAAGGACCACAGTGTTGTAAGTCCATGTACCTCACGGCTTACCTGTTGGGCCTTGCTGCAACATGAACAGGTGTCACATGTGAGCACACAGTAATATTAGAGGGTGTATATATAGCTGCAAATGCTAGATTAGCACACTAGCCTGTTACAGCTGTTGCCAATGCTAAGCTACACGTTAATATGACTATCATGCATTTGTTACTCTGTCACATCCATGTTTATAGAACTGCATGCACTACTCCCCCAAACAGACATTGTACACACTACTGTACAGAACACAGATAACATGGATCAGATGTTTGACATTTAATGCTGAACTACATATGTCACAGTCATATCCCACTGCACACAGCTACACACTGATTTCTCCATGGCAGTAGGTATGCAGGGCATCTGTGCATAGATAAGTACTGCTGCCACATATGGATAATTCAAACTATGTAGAGTACTCTTCAAAAACATCTACTACATGCCAGTAAATACATATCTGTTACATACCTTTCCTTTGTATGTGTTTGTATTAGTCAGTTCCGTGTGTTTTGTAATTTTTTTTTATATCTTATTTTTTTTAATATATTTTTTATTTTTCAATATATGTTTTATCTTTTTTTTTCAATATATTATTTTTTCAATATATTTTCTTTTATATCTTTTGTTTTTTTTTCTGTTGCTGTTGTCTGTCTCTCTCTCTCTCTCTCTCTCTCTCTCCGTACCTTCAATGAAATGATTGCATGTGTGGACAGCAAGTACAGCCTGCTTTTATAGGTATCTGCACATGTGCTTGTGATGGCCTCTGCACCAATTGTTGGCCTCAACCCAATGCTATAAATTCCTAAGTCAGGTAGGTGTAGCCCTGTCAGCTTTCCAAAGTGGGGACCATGTTTGTTTGCTGTGGACACCGTTGTGTAAGTCAGAAGGTTGGTATACTTCTTGTATCTGATGCTAGCGGTGTAGCCAGTGATTTGAATGTTGTACTCAGACCTGAATGCTGCCACTTCTAGTACACAGTTGTCAGTGTAGAATTGTACTCACCCCTACAAATGTTAACACAAGATACATGAGAGTATGTAGTTTATTTTCTACTTATACAATTAGCTGCCATACATACGTAGTTATTGAGATGTTTTCATTTGGCACATGAACTGTTTGTGAACTGCTATACTGTGTATATTAATGTACTCACTTCTGCACAGTTTTTTTTTTTTTGTTGTTGACATTAGCACAGGATGCTCATGAAAACTGGACAATTCCAGTACTGAGTATGCCTACCTACATCCTTGCTGGACCTTGAACACACAGGTATTTTGTACATTTGGGTGGGGATTGTCCTGCTATGATACTGTGTGGGGGTTGTAAAGTGCTGCTGTAACATTCTTTACTGCTAAAATTGCTGGTTCTGTTAACACAGTCATGTAATGTAATTCCACAACAACTGCTGGTAAAGTTCCACAGAACAGGTTTTGTGTTATGGTATTCCTATCTTTCCTTTACATTCACTCATTCTGATGTATGATATATATATTTCAGCAACCACCTGCAGTATATCTACTGTGGCTTAGTGGTACTTCATGCAGTCTAGTGTGTACAAAGTCCGGGGTTCGCGACTGACAGTGGTGTTTTATTTTACTGCTGAGCAGAACAAGGGCACTCGCATGCAGGGTGAATAAGGCACTTTTAAGCAGCTGTAAGCAGGTTTGCGTGGGTTTGCGAGATGCTTAGCAATACTTAGCTAAGCGCACACAAGGGCACACTCGCGCAAACCCGCTAACTACTGCTTAAAAGTGCTTACTCCCGCTAACCCCCGCACTCATTTCTTTGAAAGAAAAGAAAATGGGGAGATAGGACAGTGGTGAAAAAGGGGCACAAAGAGGGAAATACATAGGGAAAACAGCTAGGGATGTGTAGGACGGGTGTAGGGAAGGTCCATAGCTGCCCATTAATTTAACAGCAACAGCTGTGCATATACTAGTAATTTGGAGGGAAATTTGAAACCTTCCACCCCTGAGAGAGGGGTGAGGACAACGAAGTATGTTGTACTGTCAATTAAATTTCAGTGTATGTGTCCAGCAGACATGTGTGCAAAATGGGCAGCTATGTATGGGGCATCATTTTTTTGTTGCAGCAGATTGCCCTTTTTTTTTTCCAGGTGAGAGTGGAATGTGGGGTAGGGGAAGTAGGTATATTTTGGGAGGTAGGTTGGGGAGGTAAACAGGCAAGACAAACAAGATGCATACAGGTGCAGAATATGACACATGGGGTGGGTGAACACCATTGACAGGGAAGGATGTTTGGAATTTGCAAGCCCATGAGCCTACAGATGGCAACAGTGGAACTGAGATCCCCACCCATGGGCAGTCACCACTGCACCTTCACAGCCCAGAGGGTGGCTCTGCTGGGGGCTGCATAGGAGGGGTAGGCACACCAGTGAGTCGCGCCACTCTTGCCTCAATCTGGCGTAGAGGATCAGCGACTGAATGCTCGATCTCCCTATGCACCACAGCCCAGACCGTTCAGAGGGTGATAGGTGGCCCTCCTCTGGCCACACTTGCATGGGGGGATGAGCCCCATCCCCTGCAGCGCTTCCACCTGAAGGTGGCACAAGGCCAATTGAGGAGGAGGAAGTCCCGGGCTGGGCACCGGATCTGCTGGTGCCAGGTGCCATCGCCAGCTGAGGTGGGACAAGTGGGTCTGCTGGGACCAGCCTTCCCATATGTTCTATGTTTAGGAGGATTTAATGACAATATGGGTTAGTAATAGCCAACAGCATTCCAAATTAGTTGTAACAGCATGCAGTAATATTCCCATTAACCCAACACACCAGAGTTCCAACAGTTGAACAGCAAGCATAACACATGCATATATAGAACAACAGTGGACATTCCAACGGCATGCAGGATTGATTGGTGGTAACAGGCCACCAAGATTACGGTATGTGAACAAGGCACATGCATCAAAGTAAATGCAGATATTTATAAACCAATAGGACATATGTCCCAACAAATGTTTTGAGATTAGACATACCCATTGAGGTGTATAATTGCATTGTTTATGCATATACAGTAGGGTGTAAAAAGATACCTCCATTAACGACTTCTATGTACTTATAGTTTACACTACATTCCTATTGACTGCAGGTATATATCCCCTACATGTCTTATTACACTAGGCAATGTCCATTAAATTGCAAAATGGGTTTTGCTAGTTCTTTATATACCTGACCTGTATCTAACATACAAACTGTCCAGGATGCAGATGTTACTGCTACGTATTCATATATTTTATTTATATTTATATATCTACATATCTGGATGTGTTCAGGTGACATTATCAGTTATATTTTAACAGCCCCCTACATTTCTAGCAGCACACTGACATTTCTGGGGAACACAATATCAAGCTACTCATGTGACAGATTTACCTATACATGCCAGACATGAACCAACAGTTGAGGACTGTATATATGCTTAACAGCTACTGGCGCTCCCTTCATCCACTTTCTATGGGCCTACCCAAGTGTGAGTTGACAGTACTTAATAAACAGCACTACATCTATAATGCAAGAGTACAACAACATTTCGAAGAAAGTGACACAGACACACTCCAGAAAGTATATCTTTATTAATTACATTACACACTTTTCTAGAGGCTCTCTCATTTATTTGATATATCAGTGCATGCAGAAGACTCATTCAAGACGTATTATACCTTTATTAATGGGTTACAACACTCTTTTTCAGGCTCTCTCACTTATTTTATATAACAGTACATGCAGAGATGTTATTCAAGACTTATTATACCTTTATTATTGGGCTACAACACTTTTTTCAGGCTCTCTCACGTATTTGATATAACAATACATGCAGAATAATTACTAACCTGCCTGGTGGCACAGCCTTAGCAGCCTATCTGCATAGGCTTGCTGATTCGCAGCATGGACACCTGCAGCTGTGAAGTAAATGAAGTGATATTGAGACATACCTATCCATAATATAGACTACGATAGCAATTCTTACATAATTCATTCCATGGCTACCTACTCAGTAGTGGGGCATTTTCCATCCCATGGGCCTCCCGTATCCTCTGGTTCAGCTGGTCCTCCTTGCGTCTCTTCAGGTCTGAGTAGTGGTGTCTGACCTGCTCACCAGTCCGAGGGATGCCTGTGGCACTGGTGAGATCATGTGTGAGACGGTTCCAGGCTTCTGCTTTGTATTCAGTGCCCTGGAACTGGCCCTGCAGGAGTCTGGCATTATGATTATGGATGAGGAGCCAAACCATCACTTTTGACTCCTCAATGCCCCACCGTTGCACTCGGAAGTAAGAGCCCTCTCCAACACCAGCCATGCTGCCTGCAGATGGGAGCTATAACCAGTTATGGCAAGTATTCCTGCCTATGGAGCTTAAATATGCCTCATTTCCTGCACTTATTTGTGATTGGCCGGTTTTGAAAATTCTCAGCTGAAAGCACACCTGCTTAGCATTGGGTAAACTTTCATTAATATGTATATGTGTGTTGACAGTACATGTATATCAAAAGCTGTCATGGCTTAGTAGTTCAGTACTGTGATTATAGTGCACAGTATCCTGGGTTCAAGGCCTGTCATTGCTTTTTATTTTACTACTGGCCAGACTGGCTAGGGGGTGTGGCTGTGTTAAGCCAACTTTGCTCAACTTTGCCCAACGTTGCTTGACGTTGCTCTACATTGCTCAACGTTGCTCGACGTTGCCCGACGTTGCACTAGTTAGCGCAGTGTAGCTACGCACAAACATATTTTGTTTGCACTAGTTAGTGCGATGCGCAGCTCCGCGCAAACCCATTGCGCTAGTTAAAGCAGTGCTAAGCTATGAGCACTTATACTTAAATGTGCTTAATACTGGTAAACTTTGCTTAGCAGTGCTTCACATTGCTTAAGATATGTTACTTATGCATTCATCAGTATGCATAACCAATTCACTTTCTTATATATATATATATATATATATATATATATAAATAATCGTTCACTACTACATAGGCCATTTCAATGCTTTTTACTAAAATTTAAATGATAAATGTCAGGAATTATTTTTTTATACCTGTTTCCTACAGAAAATAAAAAGCGGAGTGGTGGGACTCGAACCGGGACTGCCTCCTCTTTGTGCGAAGGCTCTACCACTACGCTATTGGGCTTAATTTGCATATGCATTTCTATTTATCCTCTTCGATCTCTAAACTGCTAACTATAGCTAAGTAATAGGCAAACCCACGCAAATATGGGCAGCTATATAGGGAATAATAAAAAATAAAAGGAAAGTTTTACATATTAGAATTGTACAGGGATTTAGAATGTGCGGGAATGGAGTGCTGGGTATGTACACATTTGAGCGGACTCGCTCATTTCAGTTGACATTTGCAGATTGAGGGGCTTGCAGGGGCATGGATTTTTGGACTGCTTGGCAGTCTGACATGCCCCCTGCACTTGTGCACACTCCGTGTTAGCTTTAGAGTTGAGTCAGCATGACCTCATGAATATGCATGGTGCGCTGACGTCATCCTCTTAGGCTGCAGTTTCCGAGTAAGACTTATTTAGTCTTACATGGAGGACTAGTGAATCCTGGCCATTTTCTCTCTGTTTCAGTTGCTCATAAAAAAATATAGTTTTCTTTACAATATTTATACCTGCTTCATCAAAAATATTGTAAAATTCATTCAGTATAGAATCATTGTATTTAATCCCAAATGGAAACTTGTATATACGTAAACCCTGTGGAACAGTTTGTAGCCTTAAACATTCATTCAAGTATGCTATATCAACTTCACAAGATTTTAGTTTAAACAATCTTTTTTCAAAAAAATAAATCATATCCTTCAAAGAAGAAAAACTTTGAATTTTGTCACTGTTCAATTCCAACACCTTGTGCTGTTCCACAGTGGCTTGCTCAGCACCAGAGAATACATATCTTCTATTTATAAGTGAAGTGTAACATTCCTTCCTGGAATCATTGTGTAACCTTCTCCCTGAAGGGACATTTTGTCCGCTGCTAGTTAGCCCATTCATGTTGTCACACTGGTTAACTATGGCATTAGTATTCTCATTACTATCTATAAATTGACCACTGGTGCCCGTTCTTTTCCCTGAAAGTCTGAACAAGTTTTTAAAAGGATGCATAGTCTTTCTAGAGTCATTATGTCCCCCACAAGTTGCTGTAATCGTTCCCAATTCACCTGGGACATTAGAAGTATTTAAATTAACAGTACCTGGATTAAATGTTGTGCTTGGTATGGTCAAAAAGCTTTCCTGCATCTGTAATTGATTTTTAGAATGAGCAGTCCCTTCAGAAAGATGCCTTCTCTTCGGTATGGCTCCATATTGTTTGCTTTCTCTTCCTGGTATGCAGTTTGCGTCACCGCTGCTGTTGTCATGAAGTCCTGCTTCTTCATTGGTTAATTCAACTGCCAACAAACCGCTCAGTCTTTCTACTGGCTCTGAATGGCCAGGATCCTTGGCAATGGATTTGAAACTACTTGTGAAGCTGGAAAAAGCACAGACAAGCCACTGTAGTTCTCCTTTCAATTCAGAGACTTCATGTTTTAGTGTACTCAATTTGGAATTCTCCTTGGGGCTAGTCACATGGTTGACTTGCTGTTGAGCCTTCCCGTTTTGTTCTCCATGTGTCTCCATATCAAATAAGCCCAGAATGTGGGTGCAAAGAGCAAACCAAAAACTAAAAACACCAAGAAAGTAAAACAACTGTATAACCAAAAATATCCATGCTGTAATGCAGAAAAAAGGAGTTAACTATCTGTAGTACAAGTTTATTAAGTGCTTTCGGCTATGCACAGTGTAGCCTTCATCAGAATACATTACAAAAAACATACTGCTTCATTAAATAGAATTCATCGACCAATCACAAAGATAAAACAATTAATTAGAGAATCAGCCTCCCCCTATATTACCTATTAACTCTGAAAAATATATTGTAGATGTGTATTCCACACAGAAACAGTAGTCAATTCATCACTGGAAACATGCTCTATAGAAAAACCTTTCAAAATTCATCACTAACTATAAGAATAATGTTTATTTCTTGTTTATTCTTTCCTGTAAAACTGGGACCATGGAAATACTTTCATTTAGCCCTGGAGGAAACATTGCTGCTGTTCTTATATGCCATTGTGTTTCTTTTTTCTTTAATGTATTTTTCCAGTCTCCCCAACTTGGATTTAATTTCACCTGCTCCACAATTCCAAATGAAAATTTTGTAAAAGATGCACATGTTGAAGAATGTTTGTATAGTGCACTTGTTGTTTTTTTTTATTTTTGATATCATTAACATGCTCATACATCCTACTTTTAAGTAACCGTTCTGTTTTTCCTGAATAGAATGCTGTGCATGAATTGCACAGAGCTATGTATACAACACCTTTAGTCAAACAATTCCCATTTACAAACACTACTTTGCTTTTCAGCCTGTTGTGTAGAACTACAGATTGTTCTTTGTGTATAACACAACATTGTCTACACATTCCACATGGTCTAGTGCCCCTACTGTTCACCTTTCTGGATTCTATCTTGCAGTCATGAAGGGTCTTAATGTTGTGCCCTGTTTTATCAAATCTAGGACCCTCTCCCAACTTATTATTTATAGGTTCATAGGTTCATAGGTTCATACTAGGCTATCTGCCCGAGGGCATTTACAAGCCTAGCCCATCGTTTTGTGGCTTACGCCACCCCTTTAGTATGGGGAACTATACCCATTATTTTGCTGTGCCTCTGTCGAGCAGTGACACTGAGGTAATCCCTGGGGAATATCTGCGATCTCCCATCCATTGGTCAAGATTTCTCTTGAACAAGGCCAGCGAGGTGCTCTGCCTCACATGTACCGGGATTTTGTTCCACAGCATAGGGAGTCTTTGGGTGATGAATCTATCCCTCCAGCTCGCCCTATTAATAGCTGTGTCAAGGTTTAAGTCTCCCGCCCTTGTGGCTCTGATGGATCTAGATTTTTTGAGGTGAAGCATATTCATCAAACCTGGGTTTGACATGGCCTTGTATGTTAGGCAAAGGTCACCTCTGAGCAAGCGGTAAGCGACTGAATAGAGCTGGAGTTCTTTCAGTCAGGCAGCATAGGACAGATTTTGAGACCCTTTATCCTTTTGGTGAGGAACTTTTGTGGCCTCTCCAGCTGCTGCAAGTGTCGGGTCAGATACATTCCGAATGGGGCATTGTACTCAATCATTGGTCTGATGAGTGATGAGTAAAGGAGACTATGACCTCCCTTGATCTAGATGAGAATCCCTTCATGATAAGGTGGGCAATGTAGAAGGTCTTCCTAACTACTTTAGCTACATGGGTGTCGAATGACAGACTACTATCAACCTGGGTCCCCAGGTCCCTGATAACTTCTTCTGTGCTCAGTGGATTGCCACCTATTTGGTAGCTAGGGGTAACCTTGTTTTTCCGAAGGGTATGACTATGCATTTTTGGCATTTAACTTTAGGCCGTGGCTCTGGCACCAGTTATCCGTTTCTGTGAGACCCTTCTGAAGGATATCTGTGTCAGATGTGTTTTCTACTATGGCCCAGTTTGCAGTCATCTGCAAACTTTGTCAGCCATAACCCTCCTGTGTTTGCTTGTACTTCGGAAAAGTAGATGCCAAACAAGAGTGGGCCCAGGACTGAGCCCTGTGGGACACCACTTGTGACAGGCTTTGAGTCTGACATGGCGCCAGCAACTCTGACCCTGTGGGTTCTGTCACTCAGCCAGTTTGCAACCCATCTTGTGATGTATAGGTTGACATTTAAGCTGATGAGTTTTTCAATGATACCCGAGTGGGGTATTGTATCGAAGGCCTTAGCCAGATTGGTTAGTTGAAAATTGCCCAGTTCTTGTTAATAATTTCCCTAAAATCCTTATTTGTGGAATTCAACTACACAAGCCCTTTTGTATTCATCATTTTCCTTACTCCTTCCCACATTGTTATTTTGTAATCCTACCCCAAATAAGGGGAGATAATCAATGCCCCACTTGTATTGTACTTCTGAAATGATTTCCTCAACCATCTGTTTGGGGTACCCTCTCTCTTCAAACATGCACTGTAGTTTACTTAACTCACCTTGTAAATCATCATAATGGGACGTTATTCTGGCAACCATCACTGCCTGTTCCTTCACTATACTGCTTTTTGTAATGTATTCTGATGAAGGCTACGCTGTGCATAGCCAAAAGTGCTTAATAAACTTGTACTACAGATAGTTAACTCCTTTTTTCTGGTTTACAGCCTTTATATTTTTGGTTATACAGTTGTTTTACTTTTTGGGTGTTTTTAGTTTTTTATTTAATGAAGCAGTATGTTTTTTGTAATGTATTCTGATGAAGGTTACGCTGCGCATAGCCGAAAGCGCTTAATAACTGCCCGAGGCCATTCATATGCCTAGCCAAAATGTGTCAGCTGTAGCCACCCCATTGATTAACTAACTGTCTCTCTGTGGAGCAGAGCCAATTGTGGGATCCCTGGGGTGTACCCACTCTTCCCAATCCAGTCTGCAAGGTGTCCCTGGAGTGTTAGTGTGGGGCTCTGTATAATGTAATCAGGGATGTAGTTCCAAAGCACAGGGAGTACCTGTGACATGAATCTGTCACTCCAGCATCTTCCAGTTATGGTTGTGGCAAGGTTTAGCTCATTACAGTGTGTGGCTCAATGTGACATGGATTTCCATAGGTGGAGCATATCCATTAAACCTGACTTGGACATGGCTTTGTTGGGCAGCAAAGATCATCTCTGAGCAAACGAGATGCCACTGAGTAATGCAAGAGTTTGTGCAATCTGGCAGCATAGGACACATGTCTGAGGCCAGTAATGCTCTTGGCGAGGTATGTTCGTGGACCCTCCAGCTGTTGGATGTGTCTTCTGAGGTACATCCCAAATGGGTTATCATACTCGATGATGGGATGGATGAGTGATGAGTAAAGGAGCACAATAACCTCAGTATGTCTAGATGCGAACTTTTAAGTAATCAGATGGCCTACATAGACAGATGGCTTAATTACTTTGGAGATATGATTGTCAAAGGCAAGACCACTATCTAATGTAGTCCCCACATATCCATTACCTCGTCTGTATTAAAGTGGCTGCCACTCATGTGTTAATATGTGAGTGTTTAGTTTTCCCAACTTGGAATGACCATGCAGTTTGTGGCTTTTAGCTTTAGGCCATGACTGTGACATCCTGTGCTGGTCTATGTATGGACCCCTGAAGGATGTTTGTGACAGCTGGGCTGTCAATTATGGCTCCCAGTTTGCAGTAATCACCAAACACGGTCTACTGTAGTCCATCTATGTTTGCCTGTACCTCTGAGAAGTATATGGCAAACAGTAGGGGTCCCAGAACTGAGTCCTGTGGGACACCAGTTGTGACTGGTTAAGAGTTGGACCTGGAGGCTGCTAGGCTTACCATGTGGGTTCTGTTTGTAAGCCTGATGTATGGGTATGTGTACTGGCTGGTGAGTTTATAAACAATACCTGAGTGGGGAATGGTGTCATAATCTTTACAAGGTCCAGGTAGTATGTGTGAACTACCACACCCCACACTTAAAGTCTAGATGACTGTAAGACATCAGAAAGATTCAGTAGGCATGATCTGCACTCAATCAAGCAGACCTGGGTTGGGTCAAGTGTCTGTAGGTTCCCAATGTCTCTGTTAATGAGTTCCATGATGATGCGCTCCATAGTCTTGCAGACCAGGCTAGCCAGGCTTATAGGGCAATAGTTCCCGGGGTCCATTGTGGCGCAACCTTTGTGGAGTGGGATCACTGTTGCTGTGCGCCACTGTGTGGGTATGTAGCCTGTAGAGAGTCTGTGTTTGAACAGTGTGTTTAGGTGAGGGGTTAGTTCATTTGGAGCTCATGTAAGACACAGCCTGGGACACTGTCTGGTCCCATTGAGGCTGTATTTGTGGCTTTGGATAGGGCTGTTTTATCGTGTGCATCGGTGATTGCCAGGGCCATACATTCTTCTGGTATGGTTAAGGGCTGTTTAGGGGTTGAGAGGGGTGTGAAGTTTGCACTGAACATGTCTGCCAAAGTGCTGGCAATATCAATTTATTCAGTGTATTTTGTGCCAGTGTGCACCATCTCTGAGCAGATCTGAGAGTTCCCACTTAGGTTCTTGACATAGCTAAAGAACGCTTTGTGGTTGTCTGTAGGGTCCTTGGGAAATTGTCTTTTGAAGCTAGCCTTGGATGATTTCATGAGGGATCGTAGTTTCTTGCTGATACTGATCAGGGATGTCTGTCCTTCTAGGGATTTTGCTCTTATCTGTACTAGTTACCTCCTACTATTGTAGAGTCTGTGTATGGCAGGGGTCCACCAGACCGGTTTCCTGTTCTTAGAGGAGTAAGTCTAGGTTAGACTTGGGATAGCACAATCCATGCATTTCTGCAGATGATTATAGAGTGCCTTTGTATAGGTTTTAGCATCTTGGACAGCATTGTCCATTGGTGTGGGGGCTGTGAACCGTTCCACCTCGGGCATAAGCAACGTGAAGTCTGCTTTGGAAAAGATTTTCACGGTGGTTTTCTTGTTTAGGGTTGTGGGCAGAATGTGAACATCCAGGGCGATTAGTCTATGGTCTGATCTAACCAGCGAGGGGGTGACGTTGGGTGTGGAACACTGGTCACCCATGTTGGTGATGACCAGGTCCAATATGTTGTTCCCTCTGATGGGACTGTAGACCAGTTGTTCCAGGGCATTTGTGTCGAGACATTTTAGGAAGCATTGGGCAAGGGAGTTAGTACTCGAGTAGTTCTCCCAGTTAATGTTTGGGTAGTTGAAATCACCCTGTATTAGGGTGTTTGGTAGAACCTGCATATTTCCCAGTGTCCCCGGAAATGTGGAATGTGGGTTCTGGGTCATGGTGGGTGATCTGTAGCAAGCTACAATTTAGATTGCAGTGTTGCCCATTGTCAGTTGCACTTGGATGAACTCTGATGCATCGTGTTGCATCACTAACCTGGAGGTGTGAGTATCCTTGATGAATATTGATATACCCCCACCTTTTGTGTTCCGGCCCGGGTTCTGTGGCCGAAAGGTGTGGTATGAGTTATAGCCTGGTGGTGCTGGGGTGCTCTCTGGAGCCTTTAACTGGGTGTCTGTTACTACACAGATATCGATGTTCTCCATACTGAGGAGTGCCTCGAGTGTGTGCAATTTGAGGTTTAGACTTCTGGCATTGAGTAGCAATACCCTTAGTTTCTGGTTACTTGTGCTATGTACGGTGGTGGGTTTGTCTTATGAGCCTTGCCTAAAAGTCCACCTTGCCCAATATCCACCTCTCTACTATTGTTTGCAATCAATGACAGCTGTGCATGTGTACATGTTCTGCAAATGTGTACTGACCCTTGTTACAGGGCTGTGCCAAATGGCTATGTGCACACCTACATAGAGTGGATATTGACAGTAGAGACACACTGGTTGAATGTGTAGATTTGTGTAGCCTAGCATCTTATTGCCAGACTAACAGCTGCCTGGAAATATGTTGACAGTACTGGTAATGAAACAGGGTGCATATCATCTTTAACTCCAGTGTGACATCTGCAGTAGGAGTGTAAGATGTAGGAAACTGCTGCCCATGTGTAATAGCTGCTTCATAGGTGATGGCTTACACTATCTGATTATATCCTGATCATGTTGATAGTGCCAGCAGAGTCTATTGATATTTGACTCTGTGTGGGGAGTGGGTGTCTGTGCCCAACAGAGCTCATGGTTCTGCTGGGTATGTGAGTTTATACCCAAACAAGGATACAGCCCTGTTCACACTTGCATAATCTGTAATCTACTATCAGGATGTGATGTGGCCCTCAGAGGGGGATTGCTACCAAAGGTAGCTACCATGTTCCTGTAATAGCTAGTGTTGCCATGTCCATAACTCATATATTTACATGTGATCATCACTGTCTAAATCATTTTCATAAGCAGTGAATATACTAAATACAGTATGTGGTACTTGTAGTACTGAATGCTCATACAGGCATGACCACTACTCAGCTACTGGTGTTTACTAATGTCAGCTTTGTGTATGTGGACTTCCTGGGGGAATGCAATCTCTATGCCATGTACACAACCAAACCCACCTAACACCACACCCCACACATTGTCTGGGATGCAGCTACAGGGGTGATCTTGGAGGCAGTCCATACTACACTCATGACTGGACTAGACATGCATGCATCTCATCACCACAACCAACACATACCCTTACCAGAACACAGTAAGGACACGCACACTTTCCACCAGATATCACACACATCAACTGAGGCCTCTAAGTATCTGGCCAAGCAAGAGGCCTCCCAAGTTGGAATAGACAGACAACAGACTACAAAGACTGTACAACATAGTTCGCATAATTGTGTCACACCTCAGAACACTTGGCTGGAAACATGGCCAACAGTACTCATTTGTGAACGCAAACCCTGGCACTATGTTACACACCAAGCTGTATAAGGGCAAGCATACTGTCAACTGCCTGTCTGCCATGATTAGCCACATACCCATACACTCCGACCACCTTTAAAACTATACACATGTGTATGGCATATGCTATGCTGTTGTGCAGGACCTGTAAAGCAGTAGCCTGGACTGCATGGAAACACATGTAGGAACTGTCAGGTCATGTAGCCCATGTGGGTAGGTCCTAAAACCTGGGTAGCATTCTGCCAGTGGCCAGAATGATGCAGCAGTACAGGGACAAAGATTGTATTCCACAATCGTGACATTTACTGGGTGTAATTCAAAGAGTATCCAGCATCTCTCTGCCTGGGATAACATGGTTGATAGACCATGATGCTTTGCCAGACAGGGCCTGCACCTGTCACCCCTGAAAAGCTAGATACTGGCAACAGCCCATGTGTCCATTATAGTGCCCTCATCATGCCAGGTTCAAGTGAAAGTCCACTAGTGCAACAGGGACAGCCAAGAAATATACTGTGGGTCTTGCTACTCAGTGATTCAAATCAGGTACTCAGTATGGACTCACGGCAATCTGAAACATGGAGAACATATCTGTGCAGTGAATGAGATATGATTCAATGCTTTAGAGAGCACCCCCGCATGACCATGTTACATACATACCTCACCTCTTGGCCAACATCCTTTATTGGAACACATGTGCCTTAGGTGTGTCCAATTTCCTGAGGGATATGTACACCTCCACTCAAGTTGCACTTGCACAATGTAAGATGCGTTATGCTGAACAACTACCTTTGTGCCAAAGTGTAATCCAAATTGCACCTTGTGAAAGATCATCCACCATGCCTCAGAAATCCCAACTGTCATTGTGCTGTAATGGGGAATACCAGTTTGTGAGACAGGACACCATAATCATGGCCACTCAGCTATCCCATTATGAACCGGGAAGACTCATCATGTACCAACATGTGCTCAATGCATGTTGGATGTCATCAACAACAATGACCTGGATCACCATAGTCACACCAACAGGGCTAACAGTATGCCACACATGGTCAGTCTTCAAAGCCAATGTTATGCTCCTTAAGGGCAAAGTTGTGACTGTCATGGCACCCATGCAGATGTACAATGCATGTGCAAATGCTGGGTCCTACACAAATGCACTTTAGGCACTCACATATGTGCAGTGATCGTGCCATTGAAACAGAAACAGGATTCAAACAAACACACCCGTGAAGGCAAACTGGTGGTACCCTGCCTTAAACTGTGCCACAGAAGGTAGTAACTTTTGCAAGGGTCAACACACATGACTGGAAGTTGATCCATGGTCAGCCTCAGTAAGATGCAGATACACCATATAATGCCACACAAAGCTACTGTGAAACTAATCATCCACATTTTATGAGGCCAAACACAGAGGATTCCATAGCTGTGTCATGAAACATAATGGCAACACCAAGACCTGCTGTGCTTCACAGAACTATGGCATGAGAGGTACTGCACCTACGGAAATAGCACCTGTTCAGCCAGATAGGGTCTTGGATAACATAAACACACTGCCCCCCCAACAGGTACACATTCATATATCCATGTACACCACAGAGCCCCTGTAATAACAACTATGCATGTAGAAGCTGTACTCTCTAATGCCATACATACAGGCTGCATGGGACCTGTCCACATTCCAGGTTATAGCCTACACAAATGTCAAAACAATCTTCTCCCCACATAAACATCTCGTACAATCATAGCTTCATGTCAGGCAGTGTACACACTTAATGGTGCACAGCAGTAGTCATCTGTTAATGCTGTCAATATCCGAGGGACCCTGGTATGTGTACAGCTGACCTGGTTTCAAACAGTGGTATCATTGCATTGCATAACACATAATGTAACTGTGTCAGTACATGGGTACTCTGCACAGTTGTTATAGGTTTATGTACAGTCCACCAGTCAAAGGTTACTTGGTGTTGTTCCATTACATGTCATACCACATGTATGGATGTGTGTTGGTGGTCTGAGGACATGGTGGTGTCTGAAGATTACATCCTAGAATGCAGCTTTTGACACTGTGACCTGCACCTAGCTCATCTGTGATGATATATGTTGGAGTACTGGTCTGTACATGTGAGTAGCCATTATGAATGTTAGGACACCACCACCTGGAGTGGTCCATACCAGTGTTATGGCCCACATGTCTGGTTCTGAGTTACATGGTTGTAGTGCTATTGTGCACAGCAGAGCCATCAGCCAGGTGTTCCTCACTGCACAGATGTCAGTATTCCCCATTGTAGGTTCAACAGCGAGCAGCTGTGATTATGACAGCAGCATATCTAGCACTGGTTAGCATAAGCATACAGTGCAATTGTCTTCTAGGTGTCGGTGTTATCCTGTGTTTAGGTCATTTTCCTTGGAATGGCACTATATGAGCAAAAGTGAACAAGGTATTATCAACACTCCATTGAATCATGAATGCATGTGATCTGTGACAAAGGCTTGTCTTCTGTCAGTCATGTCATCCCAGACTGACAGACACTGGACAACCTCGTAATTACAGCAGGACATTGGCTCATTGTGTTGGTCAAGCAGTTTCCATTCCTAGCATGAAATCACTGTGATTGGTAGTATTGTGCTTGGTATAGACTGATACATCTAAGGTGTCGGACAGCAGCAGGTGTTGTGTAGATGACCAGTGTCAGATACATGTAGTGCAGCGTTTCTGCTAACAATGACAACTACTAACACTGGAGACCATTACAACATGTTCTGTACATCTAACTTTATGAGCATGGCCACTGTAGCCTTCCGTGTTTAGAATCAGAGTGCATTCTAAACAGCCCTGTGCTACTAAGTTTATAAGCATGCCCAGCATAACCTTGTGTATTTGGACTCAGAGTGCATTCCAAACAGCCCTGTGCTACTAAGTGTGTCAGCATGCCCACTGACACCTTGTGTAAGTTATGTGCTTCTATGTGTATGAGCATGAAGATTGTAACCCTGTATAGTGATAGTAGTCATCCATTCCACAGAAGGGCATACTCCTGTTCGGGATGGACTCCTACATTAAACACACAGGTTCACAGCTATGTACATCATAATTGTCAGCATCCCTGTTGATGTCCACAATTCTAGAAGGTCATGATGACTGCCTTGGAATATGTAATTGCTGTGGTGCAACTCGTAACTGCATAGTACTATAATAGTGATCTGTAGATAGGCAGGTGTTCTGATCCCATCACTTGTGTGTGTGTGTGTGTGTGTGTGTGTGTGTGTGTGTGTGTGTGTGTGTGTGTGTGTGTGTGTGTGTGTGTGTGTGTGTGTGTGTGTGTGTCCATCTGCTGGTGGATAGAACAATGCTTTTTAGAATACTCAAACTCCATACATTTCCTATACTCAACTTTGGCAAGGCTGATGATTCCTATACTCAGCTTTGGCAAGGCTGATGAGGTCACCCACCTAGAAATACTCCTCTAGGAGTGCTGTGATCCAGTAATCTCGATAGCGCATTTTGTAAATGAGTAATGCTGTAGTATGATAAAGTAGATAGGTTGGTGTTCTAATCCCAAACATGTCGAGTGTGTGTGTGTCTGTCTGCCGGTGGACAGAACAATGTTTTTTTAGAGTACTCACACTCTGTACAATCCCTATACTCAGCTTTGGCAAGGCTGATGATGTCACCCACCTAGGAATGCTCCTTTGGTATTGCTGTGACCCAGTAATTTTGATAGCTCGTTCTGTAACTGCGTAATGCTGTAGTGTGATAAAGTAGTCAGGTAGGTGTTCTACTCCAAGGCATAGCAGGTGTGTGTGTTTGTCAGTCATATCCTATGTGTTAGTGGCTTTGAGTGGCTAGCCACTGTATGTGTGGAGGAGCGAGTTTTGTTGTTTCCCTATATCGTGGCCATAAATGTCACAATCAGCCAAGAGACTGGGTTGGCAAGACATACCCATACATTTGGCAATATGCCTGGTGAGTAAAGTCAGCAACCCTAATATTACCCTGAATACAGTCTGAACCTGTGTGTCACACAGAAACACACTTGCCTTGGGATTAACACCAGTACATAATACAGGAGTCGCTGGTGGTTTCCTTTTCATTCTTGTCTAATACTTTGGTGTCACGAGGTTTGTTCTTGAGATATATATTCTATATCTATGTATGTGTGTGTGTGTGTGTGTGTGTGTGTGTGTGTGTGTGTGTGTGTGTGTGTGTGTATATATATATATATATATATATGTACATACATATATATATATATATATATATATATATATATATATATATATATATATATATATATGGACATTTTATATATATATATATATATATATATATATATATATATATATATGGACATTAACACACATACATCTATGTGATGGATTACATGTACTATGCTGTTGAATGCCTGTGCTGGATGATATGTACGTGATAACATCCAATGTATGTATATCTGCCATGGCTTAGTGGTAAAGCATATCATCTTTGGTGTGCAGAGTCCTGGTTTCATGCCTTCCAAGGGCTGGCTGTTTTGTTGCTGGCAGATTAAGGGCTGTCGAATATGATGTGAGTAAGGTGATTTTAAGCAGTTGTGTGCGGGTTTGTGCGACGGTAAGCAGTGGTTAGTTTTGGGGAGGCTCAGTATGGGTCATGTAACTATGTGTTAGCAGGCAATCCTATGCAAATGAGGTAAAGGATAGTGAATACCGGTTATCCCCAGGGTGTGAGGCAGGCCCCAAGAGTGTATGTGTATAGATGGCTGGGTGCAGGACTCAGATATAGATGACATCATGGGGTGTGTGTCAGGCATACTGTACTTGGATTGGAGCCCTGTGGCTCGGGATTGCTCCTAGGGGTGTGTCTATACCTGCCTAGTGCAATTGGGAGGGACAACAGCAGTAGAAGAGTAATCAAGATGAACTAGCTGAGCTGACAGGTGATATGTATCAGAATCAGCTGATTACAGGGGCAGCAGACCAGCCCAGCCCAGAACACTACTATAAACTAAGCAAACACCTTCCCCTCTGGTTTTTCCACACTCTACACCACCGGTGTATACATGTGGGGAAATTTTAACAAACAAACCTACAAAATGAGAAGGGCTGCAGCAAGCAACATAGACCAACATGTGCAAGAGGCTGAGGGTAGTGAAGATATGAATGCTGCCAAACAACCCTCAGTGAGGAGACAGAGAAGATTGTACAGACTCAGGTTAACCTACCAGGGGCTACATGAGCTGGAGATAGTGGAGCGCTACAGGGTGAACAGAGACCTCCTACAGCAGATTGTTGAGCTGTGCCAGCCACACCTGACACATCAAACAGGCCGAGGGGAACCAATCCCAGTCAATACCAAGGTATGTGTAGGCCTAGGTATACTAGTCACAGGTACCTCCCAAGCGCAACTGGTGATATCATGGGGATCTCACAGGCATCAGCATCCAGAGTATTCTACCAGTTCCTGGATGCCATGTCAGCACATGCCAGTGAGCACATATATCTCAACACACGTGAGGTGTTGACCAGCAATATGCGTCTCTTCCACCAAATAGCAGACTACCCTGGGGTAGTGGGTGCTATAACATGCATGCACTTATGCATCAAAGCACTACCCGGTGAGCAGGGTAGGGCCTACATCAACCACAGGGAAATCTCCTCCATCAACTTCCAGGTCATATGTGATGTCCAGGGCATTATAATGAATGTGTGTGCTGGCTGCCCTGGAAGCTATGACGATTTAGAAATATGGCATCTGATGCAGTTGTACCACAGCTTTACCAATATGGACATCCCCTACGGTCACTTAGTGGGGAATGCTGGGTACTCACTGGAGCCGTGGCTGATGACACCCATCAGAAATGCACACACACCTGAACAATGCTATAATGAGGCACACGCATGGGCCAGACATATAATAGACCATGTGTTTGGGATGCTCAGGTCACGGTTCCGGTGTCTGGACACATCCGGTGGAGCCTTGCAATATTCACCAGCTACATGCACCCAAATAGTTATGGTATGTGCTATGCTACACAATATGATTCTGCGGAAACAGCTGCAGCAGGAACAGCATGGGGCAGGGCCACACAGCCCACACCAACGCCAAGGCCTGTACAGGCACAGAGTGACTCGGAGGAGGAACAACCTGAGCCTGGCCCAGTAGGCGGAAGGAGACATGGCCAGTATGACCTGGCCTTGGCAAAGAGACAATGCATAGCATATGCACTGACACTGTAGGGACCCAGGGAATGTCACCCTCTCTGACTCACACAGACAGTAAAAGGGATGCCAAACATGACACTACCTGTGCTCAGCCATGTATAGGGAGTGTACTTTGTGCATCCAACATAGGCAGCCCTCCAGCACTATCCTCAAGTCTGGCACACCCTCAAGGTAAGTCAGTCAACCTACTAATTGCCAAATGTAGTAGAATGTGTTGGTACCTGTAGCTATGGTATGGATGTGAGCATGCAAGGGAATTGAGTGGCTGAATGTTAAGGCAGCAGACAGTAGACACCCATAGTGGCACCATGACATCTGTAACACATACTGGAGTCACCATAGTAGCCAGTACTACACAGGGTGACAAAACCCACTGCAGGTAATGGACTGAGTGTCATGTGTGTCCATAAGACCCACACAAGTCTCAACCAGCTGGACAGGTGTAGACTGACAGAAACAAATGCTGTACTATGGCCTCTGAAATTGCCCTATGGGTAACCTCTCCCTCAGACCCACACAGACAGACTACAGCAGGCCAGGCAGTTGGATGTAGGTCGTGAAGGCTAGGAAGTCAGAAACTAATATGTTGGTAATTAAAGCTAAGATCTGTAGTACACTGGTATGCCTCTAGCCAGCACAATAGGTAAGACTACATACTGAAATGGAGTGCCTGACATACCAGTACAGTACTAGCAAATGTGTACAAGTGTCAGGTGTGTCCCCCATCCAATGTACACTTATAATAACAGTCAGGTGTGCCCCCCCGCTCCTGTGTAGGAATGTAGATACAGTCAGGTGTCCCCCCCTGCTATGCAGAAATGTAGCAACAGTCAATGCCACATGACTGATGGATACCCTGCAGACACAGCATGCTACCTGTCAGTGTACAACACAAAGGTCAGCACCACAGTACAGACTACCTGGACATGTAACACATGCGATACAGATGGCCATACTGGACATGCTCACACACTTGAGGGTATGAAGGCAATGTCAGTTGACAACATACTGAATAGTCATACTGGGCATGCTCACACACTTAAACACATGAAGGCCATTGTCTGCAAACACCAGTGGTCCAGACATATCTGGTGGTCACAGTTCTTAGTGCAGACACATGTAAGTATGCACCATGCCTGCCTTGCACACACAGTGGATAGGAATACAGGCATATATGTAAGGACAGCACAGTATAATATGTCAAAGGTAGATGGACATAGATGTATGGAAGAGGGTGACTGTGACAAGGAGCCATCCGGGCCTGTCCCATTCAGCACACAACCAAAGGGCCCCAAACACATGAGGTGCAGATGTCATTCACTGTAGATACTAGCCACCTGTATCTGCCAGCATGTCAGACCATGTGGTGCTGTTAGAAAAATATGTATTAATATGTGTATGCTTAATGCCAAATTAATAATCAAGTGTTTTTAATCCACTTTTCATTCTATTTCTCATGCACTGTGATTTATATAAATTGAGTTTCATATGAGACTGAAAATATGTTTTACTAAAACTGCAGCATGCTTACTGAAACTTGCAAGTTGCCCTCTGACCTAGTAACTGCTAGCACAGCAATATTCTTGTTTATGCCTTGTGGAAATGTACTTGAGAAGCAGGTGTTAATCTGCTAGGTCAGAAGCATATGAATAGACAATATACCATTTTATAAATGTAATGATTCGAGACAAACAGCCTTGTTCAGAGGATGGGAACCTCTGCAGCTGCAGTAGTTTAGAGATAAGGTAGACAAAGGATTATTAGAGAAATGAACTGCTAGCATTGTGTTCGATTTAGCTATAGTATCTTGAATGTAACATAATAAGTATCTAACTGAAAGTAACCAAGGCCATGTTGTTTTCCTCAGGAAGTTTCACATAAAAATTGTTTAAATCAGCAGAAAATCATGGGAAAGATGGTCAGCAGATGATGACCAAAAGGTGGTAATCCATTACGTCAGCATGGTAGGACAGGATTAATTTGATAACCTATAAAAATGAAGGCATTTCCTGTTTCTGGTTAGACAAACTGTGTATTAGCACGTTTTTGTCTCCTTGCTGCAAGATTAAAGTGCCTTAACCTGAACCTACCGTGTTTTGATAATTTTTAAAGTATATTTTTCCTTTGACAGATTGGTCCTTCGGACCGGAATACATATCTCTTGCTCTGGACCTAGGTCAGAATTGGGCCCGGTGACATGCATCCGTATGGAGAAGAGGCCAAATCGGATCTTCTCTTTTGAAAGACCTCTGACTGAATTGTCGTTCGAAAGAGGCCAGCCACTGTTTCTGATCTGGGATTGGAGGACGAGTCAATGATCCGGTGGATCAACTCACGGAGGGTCAGGTAAGGAGGAATTACCTTATTTCTGTTTCAAGATCAGGGACTAGTTACAGAACTGTTTTTTGTCAGGTAAATTTGCCTATGCAAATTAGGGACAGAAAAGGGGGTTACTGTTTTTTGTCATAGATCAGGGAAACAGAATAGGTAGACAGTTATTCTAGATAAATTGTGAAAAAGGTGTAGACTTGTGGTACAACGTGATAGAAAGGGTTATGCAACAATTTACAGCTTAGCTAAGACACCAATGGAAAATCAGTGCACAAAAAGTTCCCGGGACACGCCCCTAACTGAAGACATGAAGTATATGCAATTACAGCGTGCCGATAATATTAAATATTATACCAAATGGGTCGATAAGTACAAATTCGAGGGTAATTTAGATAAACTTGCACTTATGAAACTTGTAAAACAGTTAAAAATAGATGCGAAAGGTCAATTAAAAAAGCAGAGACAATTAGGAGTCCCTCAGGCGCACAGGTGGCTTGAGGAAGCAAATCATAGGGAGGAAAGAATTAAAAATTCAAAAACAATGTTTTTAGACAAAGAAGACAATAATTTAGAAATAGCAACGGCCCCTCCTTTGCCACCTCCACTTCCGTTACCAGAATATGAAGCGAGTGGGCGAGCTGATCCACCTCCGCTATACCCAGCTGTCCCTGCAGAAGCACAACCATTTGTCAGGGATCCCATCGAGACCAGGTCTCGAACATGTGACTTGAGAAGGGAAATTGAATTAAATGAATTAAATAGAGCATCATAAGCTATGAGCAAAGAAGAGAAATGTCCGCTCATAGAAGTACCTAATCCTCAGGCAGGACAGGCAGGACAAGATCCGACTCTTTTAGTTTATAGACAGTGGACACTGGAAGATATCCGGAAAGCCACAGAAGGTATTCCCCACCCAAAGGTGAATTTTAGAAAATTTTTAGAAGACTTACAGGGTATGAGATTAAGTTACCATTTGAATGGAGAGGAAGTAGAAAAAGTAGTTAGACAAATTGTAGGTCCAGATTGGCACATGATTAGTGGCAACTGGAATCCTCATGATGCACAACTTAGACCACTCCCACATACTGATGCAGAACTGGATGGCAGAGTAAAGGGTCTAACAGACCGAATCTCTGAAAAGTGGAAGTCTAGGGATGATTGGACTTGTATTAATCAATGCATCCGGCAAGAAAAAGAAACAGTAGATGGGTACTATGCCAGATTATTAGAGTGCTTTAACAATCATAGTGGCATGACAGTTCCTGAAAATCAAACAAATGATTCCCCGTATGAACAACAATTGAAAAATGCATTTTTAAAAGGTTGCATTGCACCTATTAGTAGCTTCATTACAAAGCATATGATAGATCATCGAACAAGTAGGTTATAAGCCTTACTTGAATATGCTAGACATGCAGAAAGACATTTTAATAGTAAAAAGAAAAAGAAAACCCAAGTATTTTCAGCAGAAGATGGGTCAGAAGTATTTGTAGTACAAACTGGGAAAAAGCGTAAGAAAAATACCCAGGGAAATAAACAATCTGATAAACAATCAGAAGATTTTGAGGAAAGAAAGAAAAAGGGTGAGTGTTTTAAGTGCGGAAAAAAAGGACATTTAGCAAGGGATTGCAGGCTGAACAAGAAGGCGACTACAGAAAATAAGGAGGATGAGGAATGACTATATGATAGTCAGGAATCATTAGATGAGAGTGAGCAGGGAAAGGTAAGTGTAAATGTGATAGCAGAAGAAGAGGATGTGACACAAGGGGTAGAGAATGTATATGAATTCACAGACATAGAAGAAAATGAAATTTTAGACCTAGCTCTTTAGAGCTTAGAACTTTACTTAGCAGACACGAAACCGGAAGTGACGCTTCTGGTGGAGGGGATGAAAGTTAAGTTTTTGTGTGACTCAGGGGCTTCACGCACCCTGATACACCCTTCCAAACTACCAGAAGATACAGAATCACCAGATTATATACTAGTGAAAGCAGCTAATGGACAGCTGTATCGGGAGCCACTCTCCCATGACATTACAATACTAGACCCCGTTTCAGGGATGACTCATAAAAGTAAAATTGTAGTTTCTGCAAAATGCCCAGTGAATCTTTTGGGTAGAGATTTGATGCAGATATTTGGCATAGCCATAGTTCCAACCATGCAGGGTATGGAAGCACAGTGACAAATGGACACTTTTGTAGTGCGACCGGAGGGTGAAATGTATTATTGGTACAGCCAGGACTTGGTTACGACTGGTCCAGGGGCAGTAACCGAAGAACTAATGAATGTAGCCATCAGCAAGTTCCCCCTCCCTCGACATTGACAAACAGCATTTGTTGCATTGTACTCTATATTACTGTAATAGACCAGGTCCTGATAAAGATTATGAACAAGAATTGTTTCAAAACCATGCAAACAGGCTAGTATTGCAAAACTTGTACTGGGATGCAGAAGGGAACAGTGTAGCAAGCTGTTCATTGCCCCAGGAATTTTTAGCACTTTACAAATCTAATCGACTGCCCCATGTTAGTTTGACTAAGAATAAAACCTTAAAATGGACAGACTTAGGTGAAAAAGTCACCAGGTGGGAAAAACAGACAGAATTAGAACTTTCAGAACAGGGAGTACAGAAACAGAAATTGAATTGGATCACACAGACACACCCAGCTGTACACTCACAGGCTAGTGAGGATAGTTGAGTATTACTCTTATTGGAAGAAGAGGAAAAAGCCTTGTGAGACATACCAGACATTCTCTGGTCAGCAGGGAAATCAGATGTAGGACTAATACGAACAGCAGGACCAGTTACCATAATGCCAAAGTCAGCTTTTAGACCCCAGAAAAGACAGTATCCCTTGTGAAAGGATGCAGAGGTAGGAATCAAACCTATCATAGCAGCCTTACTTAAGGAAGGAGTCTTAATAGAATCTCCTGATTCACCATGTAACACACCTTTATTTCCTGTCAAGAAAGCAAACAGGGAATGGCGTATTGTCCAAGACTTACAAGCAGTGAACAATGCAGTTATTCCCAGAGCACCAATGGTGCCAGATCCACACACCTTACTGAATGATTTAAAGCCAGAACAGAAATATTTTTCAGTGGTAGACATAAGTAATGCATTTTTCTCTATACCGATACACCCTGACAGCCAATATTGGTTTGCATTTACATTTCAGGGAAAGCAGTACACATATACCAGATTACCACAGGGGTATTGTGAAAGTTCAACAATATTTGCACAGGAAATGGCAAGCAACCTGGCGGGATTTATCCCACCAAAAGGTAGTCAGATTCTACTTTATTTAGACGACATTCTGCTGGCAGCCCCCACCCAGCAAGAATGCAAAGAAGACATGATAGCTTTGTTACAATTTTTAGCTACTCAAGGTCAGAAAGTAAACAAAGACAAGTTACAGCTTTGGAGAAACCAATTTAAATACTTAGGATATGTAATATCCAAAGAAGGTAGAATATTAGATGAAGACAGAAAAACAGCGATTTTATAAGCACCTAGACCAACTACCAAGAAGGAAATGATGTCCTTCCTGGGAACTACTAATTTTTGTCGGAGTTGGATACCAAACTATGCTTTGGAATCTGCTCCACTGGCTGACTTAATATTTAAAAAACCGATGGCTGCACAGGATTTATTACAATGGACACCTGAAGCAGAAGCAGCTTTCTATAAGCTGAAACAATTGATAGCATCATCCTTAGTTTTAGGATTACCAAACTATAACAAGCAGTTTATCCAGACTGTAGATTGTAAGCAAGGTTATATGACATCAGTATTGACACAGCAACATGGGGACAAACAACACCCCATAGCTTATTATTCATCACAGTTAGATCCAGTGGCACGGTCTTTGCCCCACTGTGTACAAGCAGTAGTTGCAGCTGCGATGGCAGTGCAGGCTTCAGCCTCAGTAGTATTGTTCCACCCTCTCACATTGAGAGTGCCTCATGCAGTTGCAATTATTTTACTGCAAGAAAAAGTAGCATATTTTTCTCCGGCTAGGCATCTTTCCTGTATGACCATTCTGTTGAGCCAACCTCATATGACAATTGAACGATGCACAACTTTGAATCTGTCAACTTTGCTTCCAACCCCTGCAGATGGCAAACTGCACTGCTGCCTGCAGGAGATTGAGCAAAAGACATTACCTAGACAAGACCTTACAGATGTTCCCTTGGATGATGCCGAGGTTACATGCTATGTGGATGGCTCGTGCAGGAAGGGTCCTACAGGACAGAACCTAGTGGGGTATGCAGTCATTTCTGATACTGAAACTTTAGAAGCAAAATCTTTACCACACAACTTATCTGCACAAGCAGCAGAATTGATTGCCTTAACAAGGGCATGTACCTTAGCAAAAGGTAAGAAAGTGAACATTTATACTGACAGTCAGTATGCTTTTTCTACTGTACATGTTTTTGCGCAACAGTGGAAAAATAGAGGAATGATAACATCTACTGGTAAACCGATTAATCATGTGCAACTTATTTTAGACTTGTTAGATTCAATTCAGTTACCTGAAAAAGTAGCTATTTGCAAATGCGTAGCTCATACAAAACAACAGGATAGAATTTCAAAAGGTAATGCACGGGCTGATACAGCTGCAAAGCAGGCAGGCTCAGCCACAGGAACTTTTCTTTTGAGTGAGGAATTGCAACCCTCAGAGGCTTTAGATTTAGAAATGTTAAAAACAATGCAGACACTTACTACAAATCTTGAGAAACAGAAGTGGATAAAACGAGGAGCAATCCTCAAAAAGGGACTGTACATCTCCAAGGAAAAGAAACCAATTTTGCCATCTAATTTGTTTAGATATGCAGCGTTGTTGAGCCATGGGCAGAGCCATGTCTCAACAGGGGGGATGGTACAGTTAGTGAATCGAGTATTTACAACCTATGGGTTTACAAACTATACAAAAAAATTTTGTGCAGCATGCCATGTTTGTAACAAGCATCATGCACAAGGGGCATTGAAGCCTAAGTGAGGGAATTTTCCTACACCACCATATCCGTTCCATACTATCTGTATGGACTTCATAGAATTGAATAAATGCGAGAATAAGAAATACTGCCTAGTTATTATAGACATGTTTTCCAAATGGGTAGAAGCATTTCCAACTAAAAATCCAGATGCAGCTACAGTTGCAAAGGTCCTTGTTAAAGAAATTATACCCAGATTTGGGATACCGGAAAAGATTTATAGTGATAACGGGACACATTTTGTGAACCAAACAATCCAACAACTTAGTCATTATTTCGGAATATCATTAAAGAACCACTGCGCGTATCATCCTCAATCTGCAGGGCTAGTAGAGCGACACAATGGGGTACTGAAAAATAGACTTAGGAAATTGATAGAAGAAACACAGAAAAATTGGGTGCAGTGTTTGCCTTTAGTACTGTTGAGTATGAGAACTGTTCCAAATCTAAAGGGATTAACTCCTTTTGAAACTTTTGTTTGGGAGGGCATATTATACACCTCAGTGGAAACCTCTCATGTCTACAGAGCAGGAGGTTGACAGTTCACTTGCAGGATATATGAGGAGATTTTTGAATAACAAACTTTTGCAGTTAAATTCTGTTTCAGATAAAGAGCAACCGAAATCGGAAGCACCAGTAGCCCCCGGCACCTGGGTGTGGGTGAAGATTACGAAACGGAAGAATTGGAGCTCTCCGAAGTGGGAAGGTCCATACCAGGTACTGCTGTCAACACCCACTGCAGTCAAAATCGCAGAGCGAGCTTCCTGGATTCATTTGACGCACTGTAAACTGGTTAAAAACTTTGAACTGGACAAAAACTTTGTTACTGTTGCACAACAAGAACAAAATGGCCAGATACAGAGTGAGTAGAGACACTGAACAATTTCAAAAAACTTGCATGATTGTTTTTGTTGCAATATTGATCACACTGCTCTTTTTGCTGTGGCCGTACTTTTTTCCTGCCACAAAGGTTGAACTGATTAGATGTAATGAACCAAACATAGACTGGCATCCAAACTTTAACACTTATCAGGCAATTACACGTGTATACGCAGAGACTTTCAATGTTTCAAACTGCTGGGTCTGCACGGCCATACCAAGAGCATACGGGGGTTTGTTAATGACTGCTATCCCCCTAGGGATCAATGAGACCTGGGAAAATCTGTTTTTTGACACAGTTGCTATTAAAGCACAAGATAAGGTAGCACTGTATTTGCCTGTGACACAAAAAGGAATTGTATGCTTTTATAAAAATAACTCCATCCAAGTTGGATGGAGTAAATGTAATGTTACTGTACAGTATAAATGTTATAGAAAACCAAATGATTTCAGTGGATCTTGTAGTACAGATTATGACTTGTTTTTGAAATCTATGCATAAAACTCTTGATCAGGTACAGCAAAATCCTGTACTTTTCAAACAGTTATCAGTGATAGGAAAATGTTTCATGCAGGGCAGTCATTTCGTAACAAAGCAATGACAAAGGTAGAGGACTGTTATTTTGTATGTGGAAAAAAGGCAAATAAATCGTTACCTGAGAATTGGTCTGGCAGTTGTTTTTTGAGATACCTGGTTCCGGCCATCCGACCCACTACAGCTTTGCCTCAGGGGAGTATTCTAAATACTTGAGACGTAACCAAAAAGACTGTTAAGAAACCGGAGAATCCAGTGGGACGAATCGAAGCAGGGTGGAAAGATCATCGTAATGTGGGAACCAAACTTGTGCACATGGACTTGAGCGATGCTGTCATATCCTGGGCAGGTATATCACCCATGTATGGCGGAGTCAAATCAATATGGGAACTACGAAAACTGTCTAAACTTCTCGAAATAATGAGTAATGCAACTGTTTCTTCCCTTGAACTGATAACTGATGAACTGAATGCCATGAGAACTGTAGTGCTTCAAAACCGAATGGCTCTTGACTTCACCCTAGCGGTGAGAGGCGAAACTTGCGCTTTAATCAAAGAAGAGTGCTGTGCATTCATTCCTGACCACCAGCTTGAGATCAACGACCATCTCGAGGTGATTCAGCAAGTGTTGGCCATGACCAAACCAGGCCCAAACCCTCTGATAGAGTTTTTTCAGAATGCCTTTGGGGGGTGGGGCTCCATCTTTATGAACATATTGATAGCTATTGGGGTAGGTTTACTCCTAATAGGAGTTTGTATTTGTTGCGGAATCCCCTGCATGAAGAAATTAATTAAGGAATTCATAGACATATCCATATCTGAAACTATGTATCAAAGTACTGAATTTGAAGAGCTGCTAGAATGCGAGACACTTTCATAAAAGTTTAAACTGAATGACTTTCTTAACTGCAAATCCTAAATGGGAGAGGTTAGGAAAAGAAGCAAGCTGCTTATCCTTTTTTGAAAATAGAATAAAAAGTATTAACAGGAGGGAGATGTTAGAAAAATATGTATTAATATGTGTATGCTTAATGCCAAATTAATAATCAAGTGTTTTTAATACGCTTTTCATTCTATTTATCATGTACTGTGGTTTATATAAATTGAGTTTCATATGAGACTGAAAATATGCTTTACTAAAACTGCAGCATGCTTACTGAAACTTGCAAGTTGCCCTCTGACCTAGTAACTGCTAGCACAGCAATATTCTTGTTTATGCCTTGTGGAAATGTACTTGAGAAGCAGGTGTTAATCTGCTAGGTCAGAAGCATATGAATAGACAATATACCATTTTATAAATGTAATGATTCGAGACAAACAGCCTTGTTCAGAGGATGGGAACCTCTGCAGCTGCAGTAGTTTAGAGATAAGGTAGACAAAGGATTATTAAAGAAATGAACTGCTAGCATTGTGTTCGATTTAGCTATAGTATCTTGAATGTAACATAACAAGTATCTAACTGAAAGTAACCAAGGCCATGTTGTTTTCCTCAGGAAGTTTCACATAAAAATTGTTTAAATCAGCAGAAAATCATGGGAAAGATGGTCAGCAGATGATGACCAAAAGGTGGTAATCCGTTACGTCAGCATGGTAGGACAGGATTAATTTGATAACCTATAATAATTAATGCATTTCCTGTTTCTGGTTAGACAAACTCTGTAATAGCACGTTTTTGCCTCCTTGCTGCAAGATTAAAGTGCCTTAACCTGAACCTACCGTGTTTTGATCATTTTTAAAGTATATTTTTCCTTTGACAGTGCACATGCCAGCTGTGCAACATGACTGTACAGAGAAGTAGTCATCTAGTAGCTGTATACACGTACCTGTGACATATGGCCCCATGTGCGCCCACATGTGGCATGTCAACCCCTACGTGACTGGGTTATGGCCCATGCACACACTGCCCTCCCCATAGCAGTATTATGACAAGCCTGCTGATGTCATCCATTGTGAAATACACCTTTGGGAGAGCTGCAGCTCAGTAATCTCCATGGTGCATCCCATAACTGCATACTGCTGTAGTGTTATATTAATTAGGTAGTAGTTCTAACCCCAGACTTGAAAATTGTGTGTGTGAATGTGTGCACATCTATCTCAGACTGTGTAGAGAGAATTGGTTTATAGGCTACCTACAGTCCGTACAAATCATATACTCACCTTTGGCAATGCTGCTGATGTCACTCACCTAGAAATACACCTCTGGGAATGTTGTAGACCAGTAGTTTCTGTTGTGCGTTCTGTAACTGCGTATTGCTGTAGTGGGATAGAGTAGTTACACCAGTGTTATAATCTCAGACTTGCCAACTGTGTGTGTGTGTGTGTGTGTGTGTGTGTGTGTGTGTGTGTGTGTGTGTGTGTGTGTGTGTGTGTGTGTGTGTGTCCGTCTGCCTGAGGACAGACCAATACTTTTAGAGTACTCACACTCCGTACAAGTCATATACTCATGTTTGGCAATCCTGCTGATGTCACACACCTAGAAATGCACCTCTAGGATCACTGTAACCTGGTATTCTCTGTAGTGCATGCCATACATGCATATTGCTGCAGTGAGATACACTAAGTAGATAAGGTTTTGAATCCAGGACAGGGCAGGTGTGTGTGCGTGTGTTTGACTGTCAGAGCCTGTGTGGGGGTGGCTGTGAGTGTCTAACCACTGGACATGTTGGGGCATGGATTTTGTAGTTTTCCTATATGGTGTCCGTCTTATGACAAAATGCCCACCTCACAAGGTGTACAGATGCCAGTCAGCCACAGGACTGTGTTGGCAAGCCATACTCCTACATCTGGCAAAAGGCCTGGTGAACAACGTATGTAACACTACTAGTACCCGGTATATGTCCTGAACCTATGTGTCATACACAAACACACTTGCCTAGGATATCTTGATATGTTGCTAGTACGATGCACATTGATGACAGATAGTAGGCATGGTGTGATTGCAGTGGGCTGCAAAGGACATGACACCCTGTACAGCAGTACAATAGGCACATAATTGCGGACAATGTGCTTCACTGTGTTCCCCACTGGATGCCTGCAACATATGTGGTGCCATCAAATGTGATCCACAGAGGCCATAATAATGCCATACAAATGTGTCCTTTATGGACCAATGCAAATGACACCAGGGAATACCTGTATCATGCTATCAATGCAGGTGCAGGGTTGACCTGCTGACTATAAGCAGGTTTTGCCACACAAGGCCAGTATTGGCATATCAGAGGATAACAGTCTGTGTACACAACATGTGCCTGCCAAACCAGGTACACCTGTACCTGTCACTGTACAGTATTGTGGGACATGCACATCCCAGGCATTGTCCATGTCAAGGACTATCAAACACAGACATGGCATGCATTGCAAAGCTATGGCCATGCACAATGGTAACCAGGATGTCAGGGCAGTTCATGCAGTACCCATCTATGTGGGACATTGCATACACTACACCCCTGTACCACACTGAACACCATTGTCGGGTAGTGCAATGCCAAGTATAACCCCTCACCCAGCCTTGTACAGCCATCTTGCACAGCCAACCACTACACACCCATGAATCAATGCATGCATGCATGTCAGTACTGGCACCTTGTGTCTGTGTGTGGGTTATGATGCTCCCAACTACAGTCACTCCCAATATATCCCCACCTGGCATATCAACAGAGGTCAAACACGTTCACATGCCCTAGCCCATAGAACCTCTAGATATCCTCTGTGGTGCATGTAGCACCTGTGCATTACTGCAGTCTGGCAAACTAAGTAGATAGGGAGTGTATTTGTGGCCCTGGCAAAAAGTGTCAATGTGAGTGCATTAGAGAGTGTGCATTAGAGCTGCACCTAATGTATGTCTACTATATCTTTGTTGCACATGTCTCTCACCAACACACATATATGTTCTTACAGCATAGAAGTACAGTATAGTAGTAGCAGTGCTTGTTGTGCAGGCATAGCATGTAGAGGAGCGTGAGAAGGGGAGCCTCACTTTCGTCCACGAAAACCATCTAGGCAAGGAAAGTGCACCCGCATTCGTTCTACCATAGCTGAATCCTCAGAACTATGACAAACTCTACAGCAGTCCAGACACTTTCTGTGGTAGTAAAAAAGAATGATAAGACAACACTCCCTGCTTTCAATCAGTCATGGTGGGGGGATGTCTAGTGGTTAGGATTTGGTGCTCTCAACACCACAGCCTGGGTTCGATTCCCAGACAGGAAACTTCAATGGATTTTTTCTTCTTGTTTTTTTTTTACTCAGCCTCCACCCTCGATAAGTCCAAGTCCCTGAGTGAAGCAGACTGTCACATTGCCGCCATTGCTCTTGTCTGCAGCACATTTGCCATGCTAAATGATGAGTGACTGAACTAATTCCTCTTTGACAGAGCACGCTGGCACATTTCAATGCCCTGAGGTATGAACTCTGTCCACAATGGTCCTGTGTATACCCCTGTCTATGTGAGTGAATGGCTCTCTCACTTCCAACTTAATCTACACTTCTACATACCTTCCTTTCGGTACACCATCTGGTAGTGTGCCTCCATTATGCATGCTGACCTTGCCTCAGGTATTGCTGTCAGCAGAGGGGGCTCACCAAGAAGTTGAACTACTCTGCAGACTTCTCTGTGCTGTCATCACTGGCTGGGGGGCTGGGATGAGATGAATGAATATGGCTTTCTAGTGGAGAAGTCACTGTGAAGTTAGCACCCAGTGATGACATAACCCCAGGTCAGCATCACAGATGCCTGGTGACCTAACTTCCAAATTATAGCCGAGGAAAGATTTTCTGCAGTTCTAGTCATCGGTGGACTCTGTGCACTGGAGGGAGTGAAGAGAGTCCCGTGGCAAATCACGGCATGAGACATGCTGTGCAGAATAAGGAGAGATAGGAATGGGGCAGACAGCACAGAGCTGCCAGTCCTTACACACTCTCATCATGGTTTGCACAGCTTGTAATATCCAGATCTTGCCCTTCACGCACTGTCAGCTTAATAGCACAGGGCTGCCTCCTGAAGCTCAAGTATATTAACCCTCATCATTTTCCTGTTTAGTAACCATGCTTCTGGTCCTCTGTTCTGACTGAGGAAAGAGGGAAATGCCCCTTATCTCTTGCCACATTCAGACTGTGATCGCTGCAGCCACAAAACAGCACAACGATCATGGTGCAAGTGTTGAAAGTTACCCACAGGCAGTAGCTTCTTCTTCCTTTTTTGCACCTTCCCTGAGAGAGTTTGCATAGACAACAGTTTCACTTTTACTGAGTTTATGGTCTTCCCTGAGACAGGGCACTGTGGGTAGAGATTAGAGAAAGCTGTGTCTCACTCTCCCTGTGCAAGTCTGCAGGTCTGGCATGTTCTCCTTTAACTGATGACTGATGGGAAGCTTTAGCTTCTTCAGCCTGTGTCAATTTGCAATAACACAAATGCACCTCATTCAATGTAAACATTCCTATTAAGGAAAAGACAGCCTGCCTCAAAAAGCAAAGAAGCAACGAGGGTGGGATTCAAACCCATGCATGCATGGATTAGTAGCCCATCACCTTAACCACTCGGCAACTTTGTCGGAAGGAGGTGCGCGCATTCTGTTTGTGAGGGCAATCTTGCTGCCTCAAAGTTAGACATAGCAGAATCTGAGATTCTTCAAAGCGTCTAAGAGCACTGCACAGAGATACCAGGACACCAGTACTCCAGTACTTTCAGATTTCAGTGCCTTTCTTTCCTAATTGCATTGGTTCACTTAGTCGCACCCCACACTTGATAGGGTATAGTAGTAGCAGTGGTTGTTATGCAGGCATAGAATGTAGAAGAGCCTGAGAAGGGGAGCTTCACTTTCATCCACGAAAACCATCCAGGCAAGGAAAGTGCACCCGCATTCCTTCTACCATAGCTGAATCCTCAGAACTATGACAAAATTTACAGCAGTCCAGAGACTTTCTGTGGTAGTAAAAAAGGGATGATAAGACAACAGTTCCTGCTTTCAATCAGTCCTGGGGGATCCCTGGTGGTCTAGGGGTTAGGATTTAGCACTTTCACCACCACAGCCCAGTTTCAATTCCCAGTCAGAGAGCTTCAATGGATTTTTTTTTTACTCTGCCTCCACCTTCGATCAGTCCAAGTCCGTTAGTGAAGCAGACTGTCACACTGCCTCCATTGCTGTTGTCTGCAGCACACGTGCCATGCTAAACGACGAGTGGCTGAACTAATTCCTTTTTGACAGAGCACACTGGCACATTTCAATTCCCTGAGGTATGAACTCTGTCCACAATGGTCCTGTGCATACCCCTGTCTGTGTGAGTGAATGTCTCTCTCACTTCTAACTTAATCTACACTTCTGCATACCTTCCTTTCGGTACACCAGCTGGTAGCACGCCTCCATTATGCATGCTGACCTTGCTTCAAGTATTGCTGTCAGCAGAGGGGGCTCACCAAGAAGTTGAACTACTCTGCAGACTTCTCTGCCCTGTCATCACTGGATCGGGGGCTGGGATGAGATGAATGAATATGGCTTGCTAGTGGAGAAGTCACTGTGAAGTTAGCACCCAGTGATGACAGACCCCCAGGTCAGCATCACAGATGCCTGGTGACCTAACTTCCAAATTATAGACGAGGAAAGTTTTTCTGCAGTTCTAGTCATCGGTGGACTCTGTGCACTGGAGGGAGCAAAGTGAGCCCCGTGGCAAATGACGAGACATGCTGTGCAGTATAAGGAGAGGTAGGAATGGGGCAGACAGCACAGAGCTGCCGGTCCTTACACACTCTCATTATGGTTTGCACAGCTTGTAATATCCAGAGCTTGCCCTTCACACACTGTCAGCTTAATAGCACAGGGCTGACTCCTGAAGCTCAAGTATATTAAGCCTCAATCTTTTCCTGTTTAGAAACCGTGCTTCTGGTCCTCTGTTCTGACTGAGGAAAGTGGGAAATGCTGCTTATCTCTTGCCACATTCAGACTGTGATTGCTGCAGCCACAAAACAGCACAACAATCATGGTGCAAGTGTTGAAAGTTACCCACAGGCAGTAGCTTCTTCTTCCTTTTTTGCACCTTCCCTGAGAGAGTTTGCATACACAGCAGTTTCTCTTTTTCTGAGTTTATGGTCTTCCCTGAGAGAGGGCACTGTGGGTAGAGATTAGAGAAAGGTGTGTCTCACTCTCCCTGTTCAAGTCTGCAGGTCTGGCATGTTCTCCTTTAACTGATGAGTGATGGGAAGCTTTAGCTTCTTCAGCCTGTGTCAATTTGCAATAACACAGATGCACCTCTTTCAAGGTAAACATTCCTATTGGTGAATAGTCAACCTGCCTCAAAGAGGAAAGAAGTGACAAGGGTGAGATTCAAACCTACACATGCAGAGCACAATGGATAAGCAGTCCATCATCTTAACCAATCAGCCACCTCGTCGGAGGGAGGTGTGTGCTTTCTGTTTGTGAGGGTGCTCTTGCTGCCTCAAAGTTAGACATAGCAGAATCTGTGATTCTTCAAAGCATCTAAGAGCACTGCACAGAGATTCCAGGACTCCAGTACTCCAGTACTTTCAGCTTTCGGTGCCTTTCTTTCCTAAGTGCATCGGTTCCCTTAGTCGCACCCAACTAGTGAAGCAGACTGTCACACTGCCTCCATTGCTCTTGTCTGCAACACATGTGCCATGCTAAATGATTAGTGACTGAACTAATTCAGCTTTGACAGAGCACGCGGACACATGTCAATGCCCTGGGTATGAACTCTGTCCACAATGGTGTTAAAGTGCTGCGCATAGCCCTGTCTTTTTGAGTCAATGGCTCTCTCACTTCCATCTTAATCTACACTTTTGCATACCTTCCTCTTGGCACACCATCTGGTAGCATGCCTCCATTATGCATGTTGGCCTTGCCTCAGGTATTGCTGTCAGCAGAGGGGGCTCACCAAGAAGTTGAACTGCTCTGCAGGCTTTTCTGTGCTGTCATCATTGGCTGGGTGTCTGGGAAGAGACAAATGAATATGGCTTGCTAGAGGAGAAGTCACTGTGAAGTTAGACCCCATTGATGAGAGACCCCTAGGTTAGCATCACAGTTGCCTCGTTACCTAACTTCCCAATTATAGCTGAGGAAAGTTTTTATGCAGTTAGTCATTGGTGGACTCTGTGCTCTGGAGGGAGTGAAGTGAGCCCGTTGCAAATCACGGGACATGCTTTGCAGAATAAGAAGAGATGGGAATGGGGCAGACAGCACAGAGCTTCCGGTTCTCACACACTCTCATCATGGTTTGCACAGCTCGTAATATCCAGATCATGCCCTTCACACATTGTCAGCCTTATAGCACAGGGCTGCCTTTTGAACCTCAAGTATATTAACCCTCATCCTTTTCCTGTTTAGAAACAGTGCTTCTGGTCCTCTGTTCTCACTGAGGAAAGAGGGAAATGCCCCTTATCTCTTTCCACATTCAGACTGTGATCGCTGCAACCAGAAAACAAGAAAGGTGTGTCTCACTTTCCCTGTGCAAGTCTGCAGGTCTGGCATGTTCTCCTTTAACTAATGACTGATGGGAAGGTTTAGCTTCTTCAGCCTGTGTCAATTTGAAATAACCCAAATGCACCTCATTCAATGTAAACGTTCCTATTAGTGAAAAGGCACCCTCCCTCAAAGAGGAATTCGAACCCACACATGCAGAGCACAATGGATTAGCAGTCCATCACCTTATTCTATCGGCCACCTCGTCTGAGGGAGGCATGTGCATTCTATTTGTGAGGGTGATCTTGCTATCAAAGATAGACATAGCAGAATCTGTGATTCTTCTAAGAGTCTGAGAACACTGCACAGAGGTTGCAGGACTCCAGCACTTTCAGCTTTCGGTGCCTTTCTTTTCTAAGTGCATCGGTTCACTTAGTCACACCCCACACTTGATAAGGTATAGTAGTAGCAGTAGTTGTTGTGCAGACATAGGATGTAGAGGAAAAAATGAATGAGCCACTCCATTACACCTTTCAGGTCTGTAAAAATACACTTTATTACTCCAACGAAATGTTGAACAATGCTGAATAAACAATAAGCGCTTTCACGGTTTCTAGTACCGCTTCATCAGACTAAGTAAAAATGACAGACTTACTTACGACAACTTAAATACCATTATGTAAATCACAATCATTCACTCAATCAATAAATATGTAAGACACTATATGATTTACATAACATTGTTCTAAAATCCTTTAAAACACTGTAATGCAGTTAATGTTTAAGGGCTCTGCCCTTTCAAAAGGGCTTTAAAGATACTCCCTGGGATTCATGAAGCAACCGTGCGGTGTAGAGATGGCGCAGCAGCACCATATGCATAGTAATGAAGGCGCGCTGCCGCACCGTCCACGTGCACAGGAAATGTGCGTGAGTGCAGGGGGCTTGTTTAAGTGCTGCACAGAGGCGTGAACATGTCAGCTACAGTCGCACAACCTAAAATGCTGACTAGTACAGCCTGCCTCTAATAGTAATCACTCCTGTCAGTATCTGTGGATACTGAAATGTATACAAAGCATACAAGAGAGTTCAGCGAATACCAAAATAAAAGCACAGGAGTAAACACAAAAGCATGTAGCTGAATTTTGTGCTCCCATCCCTCGAACAATGACATTTAAAACCCTGTGTCCGTATTTCATTGTAGTGTTGATTTTTATACCAAGTGGAAGCGAAATGCAGCATGTTTGCATGCCACTGCCCTTTCCTAAGCCTAGCCCAATGATCAGAACATTCGCTCAATATTTGCCCATTCGTGGTATGAGTCATCCTTGTCTGGATGGCCCATTACCCTGGTCAACCTACCATGTCATGAAAGATAAGTATTTGCATGTACCTATGTGCATGAAGTACAGCAGGTGGAAGAACAAATATGCTAGGGTTGTCCTTACAACCATATTGGTACCAGAGATATGTAGATTAGGCAATGTGTACTGCTATCTGTGCCATGGGCCAGCAACCAGAGAAGGGATAGATGGTGTGTTTGTGGAATTTGGGGGGGTGATGGGTAATGTAATAATTTACCAAGGGGATACTGGGTCGGATGTCAATAGGTGAACTGGAGGTGTACGAGGGAGCAGTGGGTGAATCAAAAAGGAAACCAAAGAACATACATTCACATCCCCAATGCACCCTGACAGGCCATACTGCAGAACACAATCCCACAAACATATGAACAGAAACAGTACCGGCTCACACCCACATAATGGTCTGGCCTCAACAACTGAGCCATCCAACCCCTACACACCTGGATACATAATTGAATACCCATCATCCCCTCCACAGCACACCATACCTCTCAACCTGGAAACATCAAAAATCTGGGCAAGGCCCATGGAAAATAGGTACAAATCTGTACATTGATTAACATAAAATTTGCATATACAATTAAACCCCACCCACTCCAATGTAATTGTGGGATACCAACTTTGAAATGCAAAATGAAGAACAGAACCAAAATATAGCACCAGAGTCCCCCCTGCAGCCATTCCAATGTCCCATTACCTGGCTATTTCAACCCATTCAAAATAAACAGTAAATTATGTGTGCATACTGCTTTACTTCTACAATGAATATTTGGATTTTAGTTTTTTACATTTTATAGCACAATCCACAAACATTAATAGATACCTGCTAAACAAAGCAATACTGTATAACAATGAAAACAGACTTGGCATTAAAACTTATCTGCCCTTGAAACTCACATTCATTGAAACAGCACTGAAACCCAACCCACACCAAAGCCAAAGAAAATGCATTTGGCCAGTGGTGGATAAAGATTACCTTTCAGCTGTTTTCAAATCAGAGGCCCCTTGCACACAAAACAAGAAACATACATGCATTCTTTGATACACCTTCCTGACTTTATTAAATTATATTCCTTGCATAATACATCACACTTGTTAGACTTAAGTTAGAGCGCATTTTAAATGTATTGTTTAAACATTTTTCCAGTAGGCAATGAAACACAAATGCATGAACCAATGACAAAATTGCCCTATTCAGAGCATTTCCATGATAGCAGTCTACTTCTACACACAATTGCATTTTAAATGTATTGTTTGAAGATTTTTCCAGTAGGCAATGAAGCAAAATGCATGCACCAATAATGACAAAATCCTAGGCAATGAAGCAAAATGTATGCACCAATAATGACAAAACTGCCCTATTCAGAACATCTCCATGATAATAGTCAGTACATGATCCAAGCCCTCTGCTACTCTGCAGGGCAAAGGTGGGGCAGATGGTAAATATAGAATTCTTCTGGTGGTAATAATACCGAATGACATAATTACTGCAGGAGAAACAAAACAAACCACAGTACAGGGTATTAATTTAGTTACTTCACTGCTGCTGCCAGCCTGCCACCATGGTTCCAGCAAGTATTAAACTAAAATGCATTCATTTTAACTAACAACCATGGCATAATTTATACTGAGGGAGCAGATGTCAGAATGAAAACCTGGTTTCATTCCCACTGCATAAATGTTATAGACTCCGATACTGCAGTAGGAATAGCATGCTAATTTTATCACTGCCACATCACCAGTGATGTGTAATATTGAAACCAGCCATAATGTTGACAATTTTCCATCCTGATGCATTGTATATCTCATGAAAACATAGTATATATATATATATATATATATATATATATATATATAATCTGCAAAACAGAAGTAAAAAAATGAGATCAAATGAAGTTGTAACTGCAGAACACTAATAATTTTAGAGTATTTATCATATTATATGGTTTGAAAAAAACATGAAACAACATCGTACTAACTATTCAGCATTTAATGACAGGTTTGATTTTTCTAAAAGCCTTAAATCTTGTATGGCATTTCCACTATATAAAGGTTGCTAACAATATACATTTAGTGGCATTCTCAAGGGTAACTCACTCAGAAGTACTTTAGAACATTTTATTGTTATGTCAATCCTTCCTGATGTTTATCCAAACAAATGTCTGGCAGGAACATGGTTGGGTGTTTGCCATTAATCTGTCATAACCCAGTCTATAAAATAGCAGGAAAGCATCACTGAACACTGCTGTACAAGGAAAGTGGCTGATTTATATAGGAAAAAAAAATATTTTAAGCAGACTGAATAAAGTAAGAACTATTCCGTTTACCAATACTTACAAAACTGGATGGGGACTATGCTACTTGACTAAGAAATAGAAAACACAAATGTAATCAGTACCAAAGATTTTAAGAGTGCTTTGACATTGCAAACTAAATGTAATGTACATAACTGTCATAACACAATCACGACTTCTAAAAATTCATTGGTAGTAAACTACTTGTTCCTAATCAAACGAAAACAAACATAAATAGCATGCGAGCACACACACTCAAGAGAAAGAATCTGCAGTACCTCTCAGCAATTATAATCACCCTGCACCTGCAGCTAAATGGCACAGCAGTCTAATGCATGGAGTAGTCAGCACAGCAGATGCAGATAACTGCAAGTATTCACTTCACGGCATGGCATTAAAATGAAGCATTTACATGCAACTCCATTAAAATTCACCGCACAGCATTAAAATGCAGCATTAACAGGAAACTCAATTAAAATGAAAGCAACAGCATTAAAATCTGCCCGAGTGCCCGGACGGATGAACCGAGTATTCAAACAGGCTACTCAAACAGATGAGCGCGAGTATTCAAACAGGCAACACGCGCGTCTGAGCTTAGTTCCGTGCACATTATGACGTCAGCTCTGAAAGTGCAGAATCTAAAAAATAGCTTAAAAAATCTGAAATGAAGGGGTGCCACTCAGGAATCGTGGCACCCCTTCATTGGGATCCCAAAACTCAGTAAAAACTGAGTAATTTGGGATGGTTGGGAGGTATGCAGCACACCCCCCTCTTGCTGAACGTCCACCAAAACAACCCATACACGGGCTGCTAGCTTGGGCCAGCCATATCTGCACATAGTACCCCCTACACTCATCTAGTAGGCAGTCTCACCCTAGGCAGTCTCAGGCTTGCAAACTAGGTATCCCATGCATGTATAACCCTCTGTCATTTTCATACAGCCAAAAGAATGAGAGTCATTGGTGTCCATAATTTTTGGACATCCCTCATGAGATAAGTGTCTGTTCTAAAGATTAGACTTGGTGGCACAACACAATGTCCAGCCCTGTAGACATCCGGACACCAGTTGCATTAGCAGTAGTTGTCCACAACCCTGCTCAGCCTCCAGCCCGTCCTGCATAACCTACGACCCGGGATTAAACACATGACCGTGATGCACGTCTCCCCATGTGCATTATTGGGAATATATACCTTTCACATGTTCCCAAGAAGCTTCCCCATAGCCATCGTCCAAATAGTACACATCCACAAGCTGTATACCCTGTCCAGCGTCCACGTCGTAATGATGCTCACAACCCCTGTATACAAATGGTACATGTCCCTGCCAGATGCAGGTGTTCATATACATGGCCATGTACAACCCCAGATATGTAGTCATACATCTATAAATGTGCATACTTATATACGCATAGCAACAGCTACACATCACACATACATGCATATAAGTAGTTGTCAAGTATATGTCCTATTTATAAATATGTATACTTGCAAATGTATACATCTGTATCTCAGAAACATATGAACATTAACATGTACTATACATATGTACACCAACCAACTATCACATTTGTTGCCAGTAGTGTGGAATATCTGTAGTAAAGTCATATATCCTAACTACCATCCACGCAGGATGTATCACGGATGGTGTAGTGATTGACTACAGTGTTTCTGTCCCTGAGTCCAAACCATGCAAGGTCTGCTAATTTTATATGATGCCCAGAATAATGGCCATCAGATATAGGGTAATTAAGTAACTTACAAGCTGACATAAGCAGGTATGCGCGGTGACAAGTGGTGGTCATTCAACAGTACGGGAAATGTAAATAAGTATGTACAGACAAATATATATATACATATATATACATATACATATATATATATATCTCCATAAAAAATGAACATGGTCACAATAAAGCAATCATAATGAATGTGAAGGGAAACAGCAGTGGAATCCTCCATATTATTTAGTGCTGTCATATCAAGCTAGCCAGAGATGAGCAAACCTCCTGTGTCCCCAACCACAGGTAGAATACTAACAGTGGAACTAACTTTGTGTGCATGGTAAGTCTGACTTTCAAACAAGTACAGGGCAGTCCCAGTCTAATTTGAACAAACAAAAGACTAATTGAACACCCTGACCATTATATGAACATATGTCCCAGGACTATAAGCTTTGGACATCTGAATATACTTGGAGTGAGCCAACATACAGGATGTGTCTAGAGCAGTAGGGAGTGGCGCATGTGTAGTGGTGTTGGTTTATTTCTGACCGGAGAATGGATGACTGCTGTGTTAGTGATGTTTTGCTGCATTTGTTCTGGTATCTATGAACCATGGGTATACATGCAAATGAAGCAGCACAGCAATAGTGTAGTGGTTAGAGCATCCACCTATTGAGCAGAAGTTGCCAGTTTGACTGCAGCACACACCATTTACGAAGCTTAATCTGTATACGAGCATATCCTGCTAATGTTATGCTGTATAATGATATAATACCATTGAAATGTGAACTGGGGTGACATATCACAGAAAGAATAAAGAAGGTGTTTGTATGACGAGAAATGGCAGTTAAACATGGTGAAATGGAAAATCGCTGCTAAAAAGTGTTGTACTCATCCTTTGTCCAAAGGCCCTTGTTCTGCCCAGCAACACAATAAACTGCCTCAGCCAGGCTCGACGCCAGGACCCTACACATCACAACCAATATGATTTACCACTAGGCCATGGCAGTTATACCTAACTCTGATGTTATCACAAACATAGTCATTCAACAGTATGATCAAAGTAATTAATCATGTAGATGTATATGCATGCATATGTACAGATATGTTCTATATATATATATATATATATATATCTACAGAACAAACATGGCACAAGAAAGCATTCATAATGAATGCAAAAGAAAACAACAATGGAACACTCATATTATCTAGTGCTGACATACCAAGCTGGCCAGAGATGGACAAACCCCCTGTGTCTCTATCCACACATAGAACACAAACACTGGGACTAACTTTGTCCACTTGTTATGTCTGACTTGCAAACAAATACAGGACAATCCCAGTCAAACAAACCTAAACCCTGACCATCGTATGCATGTGTGTGTGCCAGGACTATAGGCTGGGGAAGTCTGAATATACTTGGAGTGAGTCAACATGCGGGATGGGTCCAGAGCAGTAGGGAATGGCACACGTGTAGTGGTGCAGTTTTCCCAAGAGGAGAATGGATGCCTGCTACGTTAGTGAAGTGTTGAGGCATGTGCTCGGGTAACTATGAACCATGGGTATACATATAAATGAAGCAGAGCACCAATAGTGTAGTGGTTATAGCATCTGCCTAATGAACAGGCATTCACTGTTCAAGTTCAACTATAGCACATATCATTTTCCATGTGGAATGAATGTCGTTCTGATGTAAAACCGACATAATAACATGTAAAAGTGAACTTGAGTATCGCATGGGACTTTTAACCAGATCC
>NC_056731.1:683527918-683557918 GCF_019279795.1 Protopterus annectens
ATAAAGCACTGGACAGGCCGCTGATTCCATACAGTCGAATGGCATGCTGTCGCCTAATGGGCAGCCATTCCCAATATTGTAGGCATCTAATCCAATATAATAGTCATCACAACATAATAGTGTGGCCCTCGCTCCCACCCAGGGGTGTGAATGTCAGATGCAAGCACCGATGTCAGTGCATTTGCAAGTGCAGGAGCAAGCTGGTGTAAGCCTGT
This sequence comes from Protopterus annectens, assembly GCF_019279795.1. Taxonomy (NCBI): domain Eukaryota; kingdom Metazoa; phylum Chordata; order Ceratodontiformes; family Protopteridae; genus Protopterus; species Protopterus annectens. The sequence continues at coordinate 683,528,134 of NC_056731.1, forward strand.
TTGGCCACCAGTATGCGAGTATTACACTGGTAAAGCAATGTAGAGGCTAACTGAGTGTAAGAAGCTGTAACCAGAGGTTAGCATTGCATAACACCATGCAAACCAACACCACCTGCTCACAACTGCTTTAATGTGCCTTACTCCTTACTATCCAATGGCCTTGTTCTGCCCTGCAACAAAATAAACAGCCTCTGCAAGGCTCGGAATGAGGACTCTGCACACACAGCTAATATGATTTACCAATACGCCATGGCAGATATACAGACATCAGACCTTACCACAAACATATCATACAGTGCAGTCATTCAACAGTATAGGAATGTATTCCATCATGTAGATATATGTGTGAGTGTTTATGTCCAGCATATAGGTACATACATATGTAGAGATATATCAGGAGCATACCATGTGACAACAAAGCATTACAAATGAATGAAAAGGGAGACACCAGTGATGCCTGTATTATGTAGTGGTGTTGTCCTATGTAATATCAATACTCCCTCAGACAGACATGTGTCAGTCATACATGCAAACAGTTGTACATTGGCCGTATACATCACTCTGTGCATGTAATGTACATTAATACAACAGTGCCTGTCCAATCATTATGTGAGAACAGTACTCTTGCAAGGTACTGTGTGCAACATCATCATCATGATAAAGGTAAATTGAGTAACCATAGAGGGACCGGTAGTGTTGTGTGCACAATGGGGTCATCTGCATCACATATACTGGAACATTTAGGAGTGCTGTGTATACCAGGATTGTGCACGTGAGGGACAGGGGTGAGGATAACAGGAGTATGTTGTGATGCATATTACAAGGGTTACATGTGTCCAGTGGGTACGTGTGTGAAATGGACAGCTATGTATGGGGCAATTCTTATCCTAGGAACCGATTGGCCTTATGTTTCCGTAGGGTGAGAGTGGGATGTGGGGGAAGGAGTGTAGGTTTGCCCGTGGAGGATAGGTAGGGTAGGATCACAAACAAGACAGCATACAGGGTTGGTATATGACACATGTGGAGGGATACACCTCAGACGGGGAGGGGTGTTCGGCATTCACAAGTCCATGGGAACAGTGGGACGGAGGTCCCCAGCCATGGGCAGCCCACCACTGCACCAAAACAGCTGCAAAGGAGGCAGCGCTGGGGGTTGTCCAGGAGGGACGACCTCACCCTGTAAATGTAACACTCCACACTTGAGCTTGTGTATCTGGCCTCGGAACCCCTTATTGAGTCCTCAATGCACCATGTCTGGGACAGCACAACAGTGGACATGTTCCTGTCTGGCTCTGCTCCCAGGTGGGACAGGCCCCATCCTCAGTGGTGGTACCACCAGAAGGTGGTGCAGAGCCAACAGAGGTTGAGGTCCAAGGTTGGGCCCCAGATTTGCTGGTGCCCAGTGCCATGGTCAGCTGAAGTGGGGCAGGAGGTTCTGCCGGGACCTCCAAACCCATACAGCCTATGGTGTTGCAGTTTAAACACAAATATGGCTTAGTAATAGACAACAGCATTCAGTATTACTTACAACAGTATGCATAGATATGACCATCAACCCAACACAACAGATGGTATACATTTGCAGAGGGAGCACAACACATGCATATATACTGTATGATATCTGTACAAAGTGTAGAAGACGTGTGACTGCAGCTATGAACAGTGGCCCATTATTGGCTTACCACTGAGAACCCCAGACAGTGTCTATCATGACACTGTTTCATGTGACATATGTCCAGTCAAGGATGCAATGGCAGTAACACATCCCTATCACCATGTACTGGCAAAAATCCTCACACTATGCTCCTGCTGTGCACAGATGTGTGTTCAGTGTGTAACAGAAGAAACAAATGGTTCCACACACTGACCAGTCCACAGATGGCCCTACAGATGGAGGACCCTCATGAACAGAGCACTGTCATGTCTGTTATAAAACATGCAGAATAGCCATTACCACACAACATGTTAAACAGGTAGTAGACTCAATGAAGCATAGCTATACTTACATGGTGTAGTCATGCCTGGCACATCACCCTCCCGTCTTTAGGTTATTTACCACTGTGTATGATGTTTGAGGAACATCCAGATATCATCTGTAATGCCATTTCCAAGCACCACATCCTGGTACTATTCACAGCGACTGTCATGGCCAAACACCAACATGATGTTCCTAGATATTGTACTGTGTTTATCATGCAAATGGCTATGGGAACATAATCACAGCTATTCCACATGCAATCAGCTAGAGGAGGACTGCAATAGGTGCAGAGGCCATCACCAGATCATGTCCATCACTTACAATTCACATGCTGCTGCTGAGCAGGTCTATACCTCCACATCCACCAGAGAGTGTGTGGGAGGAACAGACAATGTACATCAGAAAAGGGCTTGGAAACTAAAACCTAAGCATCATTTGTCATACACCTACCAGTACGGGGTCAAACCCCTGACTGACTAATCATTACTATTACAAGTGCATGCAGTTACTACATGTGCCACAAAGCCTTCATGTTGCTGTGCTGTAAGAACATATATGTGTGTTGGTGAGAGACATGTGCAACAGAGATATTGTAGACATACATTAGGTGTAGCACACATGGCTGTCCATGTGAGTGGATGCCATTGTCACCACAACCACACTCTATAATGGACTCACATTATAACTCTTTGCCAGGGCAACAAATACACTCCCTAACTACTTAAGTTTGCCACACTGCAGTAATGCACAGGTACTACATGTACCACAGGGGTTATCTGGAGGTTCTATGGGCTAGGGCATGTGAATGTGTTTGACATCTGTTGGTATGGCAATGGGGGTTATACTGGGAGTGACTGTGGTTAGGAGCATCATAACCCACACACAGGCACAAGGTGCCAGTACTGACATGCATGTATGTATTGCTTCATGGGTGTGTAGTATTTGGCTGTGCAAGATAACTGCACAAGGCTGGGTGAGGGGTAATCCTTGTCATTGCAACACCCAACAATGGTGTGCAGTGTGGTACAGGGGTGTAGTGTCTGCAATGTCCCACACAGATGGGTACTGCATGAACTTCCCTGACATCCTGGTTACCATTGTGTATGGCCATAGCTTTGCAATGCATGCCATGTCTGTGTTTGATAGTCCTTGACATGGACATTGCCTGGGATGTGCATGTCCCACAATACTGTACAGTGACATGTACAGGTGTACCTGGTTTGGCAGGCACATGTTGTGTACACAGACTGTTATCCTCCAATATGCCAATACTGGCCTATTGTGGCAAAACCTGCTTATAGTCAGCAGGTCGACCCTGCACCTGCATTGCTAGCATGATACAGGTATTCCCTGGTGTCAGTGGTATCGGTCCATACAGTGCACATGTGTACAGCATTGTATGGCCTCTGTGGATCACATTTGATAGCACCACATATGTTGCAGGCATCCAGTGGGGAACATAGTAAAGGCACATTGTCTGCAATTATGTGCCTGTTGTACCACTGTACAGGGTGCCATGTCCTCTGCAGCCCACTGCAATCACACCATGCCTACTATCTGTTATCAATGTGCTCATTACTAGCAACATAGCAGGATATCCTAGGCAGGTGTGTTTGCGTATGACACATGGGTTCAGGACATACACTGGGTACTAGTAGGGTTGCATACTTTGTTCACCAGGCCTTTTGCCAGATGTAGGGGTATAGCTTGCCAACACAGTCCCATGGCTGCCTGACATCTGTACATTTTGTGAGGTGGGTATTGTGTCATAAGACGGACACCATATATGAAAATTACAAGATCTGCTCCCCAACATGTCCAGTGGTTAGACACTCACAGCCACCCCCACACAGGCTCTGACAGTTAGACACACACACCTGCCATGTCCTGGATTCAACCCCCTACCTACCAAGTGTATCACACTGCAGCAATACACATTTACTGCACGTGCTATGGAGAATACTGGGTTACAGCACTCCTAGAGGTGTATTTCTAGGTGTGTGACATCAGCAGGATTGCCAAAGGTGAGTGTATGAGTTGTACGGAGTGTGAGTACTCTAAAAACATTGGTCTGTCCTCAGGCAGACAGACACACACACACACACACACACACACACACACACACACACACACACACACACACACACACACACACAGTTGGCAAGTATGGGATTACAACACTAGCGTAACTACTCTATCACACTACAGCAATACACAGTTACAGAATGCACAACAGAGATTACTGGTCTATTATGTTCCCAGAGGTGCATTTCTAGGTGAGTGACATCAGCAGCATTGCCAAAGGTGAGTATATGATATGTACAGACTGTGGGTAGCCTATAAACCATTTCCATGGTTTCTATAAACCATTTCTCTCTACACAGTCTGAGACAGACAGACAGATGCACACACATTTACACACACAATTGGCAAGTCTGGGGTTAGAGCTACTACTACAGCAGTATGCAGTTATGGGATGTGCCATGGAGATTATTGAGCTACAGCTCACCCAAAGGTGTATTTCACAATGGATGACCTCAGCAGGCTTGGCATAATACTGCTATGGAGAGGGCAGTGTGTGCATGGGCCATTACCCAGTCATTTAGGGGTTCACATGCCACATGCAGGCGCACATGGGGCCATATGTCACAAGTATATGTATACAGCTCCTAGATGACTACTTCCTGTACAATCATGTTGCATAGCTGGCACGTGCACCAGATAGTCTGACATGCTGACAGATAAAGGTGGCTAGTATCTGCAGTGAATGACATCTGCACCTCATATATTTGGGGCCCTTTGGCTGTGTGCTGGATGGGACAGGCACGGATGGTTCCTTGTCACTGTCACCCTCTTCCACACATCTATGTCTGTCTACCTTAGATGTATTATAGTGTGTTGTCCTTACATATATGCCTGTATTCCTATCCACTGTGTGTGCAAGGCAGGCATGGTGCATACTGACATGTGTCTGCACTAAAAACTGTGACTGCCAGATATGTCCAGACCACTGGTGTTTGCAGACATGGCCCTCATGTGTTTAAGTGTGTAAGCATGCCCAGTATGACCATTCAGTATGTTGTCGACTGACATTGCCTTCATACCTTCAAGTGTGTGAGCATGCCCAGTATGGCCATCTGTATCGCATGTGTTACATGTCCAGGTAGCCTGTACTGTGGTGCTGACCTTTGTGTTGTACACCAACAAGTAGCATGCTGTGTCTGCAGGGTATCCATCGGTCATGTGGCATTGACTGTTGCTACATTTCTGCATAGCGGGGGGGACACCTGACTGTATCTACATTCTTACACAGGAGCGGGGGGGGGCACACCTGACTGTTCTATAAGTGTACATTGGATGTGGAGCACACCTGACACTTGTACACATTTGCTAGTACTGTACTGGTATGTCAGGCACTCCATTTCAGTGTGTAGTCTTACCCATTGTGCTGGCTAGAGGCATACCACTGTCAGATCTTAGCTTGAATTACCAACATATTAGTTTCTGACTTCCTAGCCTTCACAACCTACATCCAAATGCCTGGCCTGCTGTAGTCTGTCTGTGTGGGTCTCTGAGAGGGGTTACTGTTTGGGCACATTCAGAGGTCATAGTACAGCATTTGTTTGTGTCGGTCTACATCTGTCCAGCTGGTTGAGACTTGTGTGGGTCTTATGGACACACATGACGCTCAGCCCATTACCTGCAGTGGGTTTTATCACCCTGTGTAGTACTGGCTACTATGGTGACTCCAGTATGTGTTACAGATGTCATGCTGCCCCTATGGGTGTCTACTGTCTGTTGCCTTAACATTCAGCCACCCAATTCCCTTGCATGCCCACATCCATACCATAGCTACAGGTACCAACACATTCTACTATATTTGGCAATTGGTAGGTTGATTGACTTACATTGAGGGTGTTCCAGACTTGAGGATGGTGCTGGAGGGCTGCCTATGTTGGATGCACATAGTACACTCCCTATACATGGCTGAGCACAGGTAGTGTCATGTTTGGCATCCCTTTTACTGTCTGTGTGAGTCAGAGAGGGTGACATTCCCTGGGTCCCTACTGTGTCAATGCATCTGCTATGTGTTTCTTCTTTGCCAAGGCCAGGTCATACTGGGCACACCTCTTTCCGCCTACTGGGTCAGGCTCAGGTTATTCCTCCTCTGAGTCACTCTGTGCCTGTACAGGCCTTGGCATTGGTGGGGCGCTGTGTGGCCCTGCCCCATGCTGTTCCTGCTGCAGCTGTTTCCACACGATCATATCGTGTAGCATAGCACATACCATAACAATTTGGGTGCATGTAGCTGGTGAATACTGCAAGGCTCCACCGGATGTGTCCAGACACCGGAACCGTGACCTAAGCATCCCAAACACATTCTCTATTATATGTCTGACCCGTGAGTGTGACTCGTCATGGCATTGTTGTTCAGGTGTGGGTGCATTTCTGATGGGTGTCATCAGCCATGGCTCCAGTGGGTACCCAGCTGATCGTAGGGGATGTCCATATTGGCAAAGCTGTGGTACAGCTGCATCAGATGTCATATTTTTGAATCATGATAGCTTCCAGGACAGCCAGCACACACACATTCATTATAATGCCCTGGGCATCACATACGACCTGAGAGTTGATGGAGGGGATGCCCCTGCGGTTGATGTAGGCCTTACCCTGCTCACTGGGTGGTGCTTTGATGCATAAGTGCATGCAGGCTATAGCATCCACTACCCCAGGATAGTCTGCTATTTGGCGGAAGAGACGCTTATTGCTGGTCAACACCTCACATGTGTTGAGGAAATATAAGTGCTCACTGGCATGTGCTGACATGGCACCCAGGAACTGGTGGAATACTCTGGATGCTGATGCCTGTGAGATCCACATGATATCCCCAGTTGTGCTTTGGGAGGTACCTGTGGCTAGTATACCTAGGCCTACACATACCTTGGTATCCACTGGGATTGGTTCCCCTCGGCCTGTTTGATGTGTCAGGTGTGGCCAGCACAGCTGAACAATCTGCTGTAGGAGGTCTCTGTCCACCCTATAGTGCTCCAATATCTCCAGCTCATGTAGCCCCTGGTAGGTTACCGTGAGTCTGTACAATTTTCTTTGTCTCCTCACTGAGGGTTGTTTGGCAGCATTCACATCTTCACCACCTTCAGCCTCTTGCACATGTTGGTTTATATTGCCTGCTGCAGCCCTTCTCATTTCATAGGTTTGTTTGTTAAAATTTCCCCACATGTATACACCGGTGGTGTAGAGTGTGGAAAAACCAGAGGGGAAGGTGTTTGCTTAGTTTCTAGTAGTGTTCTGGGCTGGACTGGTCTGCTGCCCCTGTAATCAGCTTATTCTGATACATATCACCTGTCAGCTCAGCTAGTTCACCTTGATTACTCTCCTACTGCTGTTGTCCCTCCCAATTTCACTAGGCAGGTATAGACACACCCCTAGCATAGCTGTGGTAAGCTAGGAGCAATCCCAAGCCACAGGACACCAATCCACGTACAGTATGCCTGATACACCCCCCATGATATCAACTATATCTGTGTCCTGCACCAGGCTATCTATACACATACACTCTTGGGACCTGCCTCACACCCTAGGGATAACCGGGATTCACTATCTTTTACCTCATTTGCATAGGATTGCCTGCTAGTGCATAGTTAAATGACCCATACTGAGCCTCCCCAAAACTGACCACAGCTTACCGTCGTGCAAACCCGCACACAACTACTTAAAAGCACCTTACTCACACCCTATTCAATGGCCCTTGTTCTGCCCAACAACCAGCCTCTGCAAAGCTTGAAACCAGGATATTGCACACCACAGATGATGTGCTTTACCACTAAGCCATAGCAGATATTATCACGTACATATCATCCAGCACAGGCATTCAACAGTAGAGGACATGTATTCCATCAAGTAGATGTAGTTGTGTTAATGTCTCTCTCTATATATATATATATATTTATATATATATATATATATATATACACACACACACACACACACACACACACACACACACACACACACACACACACACACACACACACATACACACACACACACACACACACACACACATACATAGCTATAGTATGTATATATATATATATATATATATATATATATATATATATATATATATATATATATATATATATATATATATATATATATATCTCAAGAACAAACCTTGTGACACCAAAGCATTAGACAAGAATGAAATGGAAACCACCAGCGACTCCTGTATTACGTACTGGTGTTAATCCCAAGGCAATTGTGTTTCTGTGCAACACACGGGTTCAGACTGTATTCAAGGTAATATTAGAGTTGCTGACATTACTCACCAGGCCTATTGCCAAATGTATGGGTATGTCTTGCCAACCCAGTCTCTTAGCTGATTGTGACACTTTTGGCCACTATATACGGAAACAACAAAACATGCTCTTCAACACATCCAGTGGCTAGCCACTCACATCCACCAACACGTAGGATATGACTGACAAACACACACATCTGCTATGGCTTGGAATAGAACACTTATCTGCGTGCTTTATCACACTACAGCATTGCACAATTACAGAATGTGCTATCAAGGCTACTGGGTCACATCACTCCCAGAGGAGTATTCCTAGGTGGGTGACATCATCAGCCTTACCAAAGTTGAGTATAGGAATCGTACAGAGTGCGAGTACTCTAAAAAGCATTGTTCTGTCCATCAGCAGATGGACACAAACACACACATGCTCAGCATGTCTGGGGTTAGAACACTGACCTAACTATTTTATCACACTACAGCATTACACAGTTACAGAACGTGCTATTGAGAGTACTGGGTCATCTCACTCCCAGAGGAGTATTCCTAGGTGGGTGACATCATCAGCCTTGCCAAAGTTGAGTATAGGAATCGTACGAAGTATGAGTACTCTAAAAAGCATTGTTCTGTCCACTGGCATACAGACGCACACACTCAGCATGTCTGGGATTAGAAAACCGACCTAATGATTTTATCACACTATAGCATTAATGAGTTACAGAATGCGCTATCAAGATTACTGGGATACATCAATCCCAGAGGAGTATTCCTACATGGGTGACATCATCAGCCTTGCCAAAGTTGAGTATAGGAATTGTACAGAATGTGAGTACTCTAAAAAGCATTGTTCTGTCCACCAGCAGATGGACACACACACACACACACACACACACACACACACACACACACACACACACACACACACACACACACACACACACACACACACACACAGCATGCCTTGGATTAGAACACTGACTTAACTACTTTGCCACACTACAGCATTACACAGTTACAGAATGCACTATTGAGATTACTGGGTTACATTCATCCCAGAGGTGTATTCCTAGGTGGGTGACATCATCAGCCTTGCCAAAGTTGAGTATAGGAATCGTACGGAGTGTGAGTACTCTAAAAAGCATTGCTCTGTCCAATGGCAGATGGACACACACTCAGCATGTCCGGGATTAGAACACCAACCTAACTACTGTATTATACTACAGCATTACGCAGTTATTAAACATGCTATTGAGATTCCTGGGTCACATTAGTCCCAAAGGTGTATTCCTAAGTGGATGACATTATCAGCCTTGCCAAAGTTGAGTATAGGAATAACCCGGAGTGTGAGTACTCTAAAAAGCATTATTTTGTCTACCAGCAGACGGACGCACACACCAGTGATGGGATCAGAAAACCTGCCTATCTACAGATCACTATTACAGTACTACACAGTTACAAGTTGCGCCACAGAGATTACACATTCTAAGGTAGTCATCATGACCTTCTAGGATTGCGGACATCAACAGGGATGCTGACAGTTATGATGTACATAGCTGTGAACCTGTGTGTTTAACATAGGAGTCCATCCCAAACAGGACTATGCCCTTCTGTGGAATGGACGACTACTATCACTATACAGGATTACAATCGCCATGCTCATACACATAGCACATAACTTACACAAGGTGTCAGTGGGCATGTTCACACACTTAGTAGCACAGGGCTGTTTGGAATGCACTATGAGTCCAAATACACAAGGTTATACTGGGCATGCTCATACACTTCGTAGCCTAGGGCTGTTTAGGATGCACTCTGATTCTAAAAATGGAAGGCCACAGTGGCCAAGCTCATACAGTTAGATGTACAGAACATATTGTAATGGTCTCCAGTGTTAGTAGTTGTCATTGTTAGCAGGAACGCTCCACTGCATGTATCTGACACTGGTCATCTACACAACACCTGCTGCTGTCCGACACCTTCGATGTATCAGTCTATAACAAGCACAATACTACCACTCGCAGTGATTTCATGCTAGGAATGGCAACTGCTTGACCAACACAATGAGCCAATGTCCTGCTGTAATTACGAGGTTGTCCAGTGTCTGTCAGTCTGGGATGACATGACTGACAGAAGACAAGCCTTTGTCACAGATCACATGCATCCATGATTCAAGGGAATGTTGATAATACCTCATTCACATTTGCCCATATAGTGCCATTCCAAGGCAAATGACCTAAATACAGGATAACACCCTGACACCTAGAAGACAATTGCATTGTATGCTTATGCTAACCAGTTCTAGATGTGTTGCTGTCACAATCACAGCTGCTCACTGTTGAACCTTCAGTGGGGAATACTGACATCTGTGCAGTGAGGAAAACCTAGCTGATGGCTGTGTTGTGCACAATAGCACTACCACCATATAACTCAGAACCAGACATGTGGGTCATAACACTAGTACAGACAACTCCAGGTGGTGGTGTCCTCACATTCATAATGGCTACTCACATGTACAGACCAGTACTCCAACATATATCATCACAGATGAGCCAGGTGCAGGTCACAGTGTGAAAAGCTGCATTCTAGGATATAATCCTCAGACACCACCATGTCCTCAGACCACCAACACACATCCATACATGTGGTATGACATGTAATGGAACAACACCAAGTAACCTTTGACTGGTGGACTGTACTTAGTCCTACAACAACTGTGCAGAATACCCATGTACTGACACAGTTACATTATGTGTTATGCAATGCAATGATACCACTGTTTGTAACCAGGTCAGCTGTACACATACCAGGGTCCCTCAGATATTGACAGCATTAACAGATGACTGTTACTGTGCACCATTGAGTGTGTACACAGCCTGACATGAAGCTATGATTGTACGAGATGTTTATGTGGGGAGTAGATTTTTTTGTGTATGGTATAACCTGGAAAGTGGACAGGTCCCATGCAGGCTGTGTGTATGGCATTAGAGGGTGCAGCTTGTACCTGCATAGTTGTTATTACAGGGGTTCTTTAGTGTACATGAATATATGAATGTGTACCTCTTGTGGGGGCAGTGTTGTGTTATCCAAGACCCTATCTGGCTGAACAGGTGCTATTTCTGTAGGTGCAGTACCTCTCATGCCATAGCGCTGTGAAGCACAGCAGGTCTTGTTGTTGCTATTATGTTTCATGACACAGCTATAGAATCCTCTGTATTTGGCCTCATAATATGTGGATGAATAGTTTCACAGTAGTGTTGCATGGCATTATATGGTGTATCTGCATCTTATTGAGGCTGACCATGAATCAACTTCCACTCATGTGTGTTGACCCTTGCAACAGTTACTGCCTTCTGTGGTACAGTTTAAGGCAGGGTACCACCAGTTTGCCTTCATGGTTGTGATTGTTTGAATCTTGTTTCTGTTTCAATGGCACAATCGCTGCACATATGTGAGTGCCTAAAGTGCATTTGTGTAGGACCCAGCATTTGCACATGCATTGTACATCTGAATGGGTGCCATGACAGTCACCACTTCACTCTTAAGGAGCATAGCATTGGCTTTGAAGACTGACCATGTGTGGCATACTGTTAGCCCTATTGGTGTGACTCTGGTGATCCAGGTCATTGGTGTTGATGACATCCAACATGCATTGAACACATGTTGGTACATGATGAGTCTTCCCGGTTCATAATGGGATAGCTGAGTGGCCATGATTATGGTGTCCTGTCTGACAGCTGGTATTCCCCATTACAGCACAATGACAGTTGGGATTTCTGAGGCATGGTGGATGATCTGTCACAAGGTGCAATTTGGATTACACTTTGGCACAAAGATAGTTGCCCAGCATAATGCATCTTACGTTGTGCAAGTGCAACTTACGTGGGGGTGTACATATTCTTCAGGAAGTTGGACACACCTGTGGCCCATGTGTTAAAATAAAGGATGTTGGCCGAGGTGAGGTATGTCTTATAACATGGTCATGCAAGGGTGCTCTCCAAAGCATTGAACCATATCTCAGTCACTGCACAGATATGTTCTCCATGTTTCAGATTGCCGTAAGTGAGTCCATACTGAGTACATGATTTGTATCATTGAGTAGCAAGACCCACAGTGTATTTCTTGGCTGTCCCTGTTGCATCAGTGGACTTTCACTTGAACATGGCATGATGAGGGCACTATAGGGGACACATGGGCTGTTGCCAGCATCCATATTATCAGGAGTGACAAGTGCAGACCCTGTCTGGCAAAGCATCATGGTCTATCAAAGCACCCAAAGGACGGCACAGGAAGGATAAAATGCAAAGCTTATGAAGAGCTTTTCGTCAGGTTCACTGACCCAACTTCCTCAGATAACAACGAAGTAATGCATAGAAGTTTTTAAATACATTCAAATTACATTCAAAAGTCATGTGATAAAATCAGTTACATAATAAATTACTGACAATTAACTACAAAGAGTCTCAATGCATTCTTTAAGCTATCTTGCTTTTAAAGTGATAACCTTGCTAATAAAATATTAAACCAAACCAACAATGCTATTCGCAACTCAAAATAATGTTCACTACTTTAAATACTTTAAATAAAGTTAAAAACAGTCCTACTACTATTCATGCCTCTAAAAGCTCATCTTCAAGTAATGTCAGCGTATTATATATTACTTAAAAATACATATATGTATATATATATATATATATATATATATATATATATATATATATATATATATATATATATATATATATATATATATATATATATATATATATATATATATATATATATATATATACATACAAACTTTAACCAATTCCTTACAGCCATCTCTAAGTTTCAAGTATGGTAAGATTGAACAAGTTTCATTAATGCCAGGAGGGTGATGGGCATCTAACCTTAACTGCAATAAAAGTTCCAGTTGTTCTAGTAAAAAACTGGTGAGCCCCCTCTATAGTCTTTCATGATTTGATCTATGGCCCTAAATTTAAAACTATGAGTGGAATTATGTTTAGTATGTTTAGCTAAAGCATTCTCAATTTTATTTTTTCTTATACTGTAGAAATGTTCATATATTCTTTCTTTTAGTTTTCTATCGGTTTTTCCGACATAGAAAGCTGAACAGAAATTAAATTGAGCTAAACAGACCACCATTTTTGTATTACATGTAAACCTTTTCTTAATACTATATTCCTTATTTCTAATAGTAAATTTTTCTCCTTTTGCTATAAATCACAATAATTACATGATTCACATTTTAACATTCCAGGTGTACGTACATTGCATTACTTCGTTGGTATCTGAGGAAGATGGGCCAGTGAACCTGACGAAAAGCGCTTCATAAACTTTACATTTTATCCTTCCTGTGTCATCCTTTTGTCTAGTCATTTCAGCAGTTTCAGTATTTGTATTTTTCTCCAGTTTGTTTCATAATGGTATCCGAGGAACTTGTACTGTTGGAGGATACATTAATGCAGTCAACTCAGACTGAAGCAGCTACTCTTACCCTGCTTCTTGGCTTAATGTCTAAAAGATTAGACAACCTTGCAGCATGAGTGGAAACACTATCACAAATGCAGCCAGCTCTAGTGAATGAAGAACCAGATGGCGCTGCAAGATTAAACAGAACTGGTGTATCTAGTCCACGAACACTAGTCCCTATAACTACAACAAATGAACAAAGAATTAGTCATCCAAACCAGCGTAACCCACTGCTACTAGCACAAGGGAGTGGCAACAATGTAGCAAGTAATGATTCTGTTGTGACACCACCTAATACAAATTCAAATTCATCCTTGGGGCTTATTGGAACACCAGAGATTTCTGGCTGGCTGAATGATGTACCGCTTCTGCTTAAACCAGGTACAGGAACCTTTGTTGTGTTATTGGCTGAAGGAAATGAAAATTTATTGGTGAACAAGTTAAAACTATTTAATGTTAAACTGTTAAAATACAAAAAACTTCAATTAGAAATCAGTTATTTCAATGAATGTTGTAATACTAACATAGTCCGAAAAGGACTTAGATCCTGGCAATTTCCCACAGGTCTTGAAGCTGGGACTGTTTTCCACAAATAATGAATTCATCTGTTTAATAGGCAAGGTATAGAACTTATGGAGCTTATGAGCAAACATTATAAATGTAACTTGGAATTATTAGCTAAGGAAACTGAGCAACTAAATGTTGATATAAACAAAAAACACCCTGATTATACACGTTACTACTATGACCACCATAGAATTTTTACAAGTATAAGCCAACAAATTGAAAAATTAAAAGATGTTAAAATTAAGAAGCTGGAAAGAGATTGAACAGACTGCACTAAAAGTACTGCATATCCTAACCCGCTCATATCGCAGACGTGGAATCCAGTAAGTAATTTGCATACAATGCCAGTTAGTTATAACAATGTAAATCAAGCTTCGAACAACGAGGACTTTGGCTCTATACCAGTAGAAATGACACTGAAATTAATGCCAATAAACAAGGAAAAGAAATAAATAGAGGCAAATAACTTTTATATAATAATGCAGATACTAACACATATGCAGGGGCAGTACAATCAAACTGACAAAATTTTCACTCGGTGAAGAACATGAAGTACAGCTCTACAATGAACAACCAATTCAACCCTTACAATACACGAGGAAAAGCGAAGCAGAAAAGGTAGAAGAACCTGATGCTGAACCACTTTGTTTCCCCTGCAAAGTTGTGGTTAATAAATCAGGTGATTTTAAACTTTATAATTACTCAGACATTGAGATCAGTGAAGATGTGGTTGAATTATTCTCAAAAGGTTACACATTTGTACCAACACCACGCCTTGATATAGTGAGGCTGTTACTGGACTTGAAAAGTTTTGTGAGAAAATTAAATGTGGTATTTGTTTGTAGTAGTGGCATAACTACAACTAGTGAATTATATATTCCTAGCATGTTCAATCCACCATTACATCCATCTTTATTTGTTTTTGACAAAATGTGTGAATTAGATTTTAGGACTTTATTAAATGACAGGAATTATGATAATAAAAACGTAACTAAACAAGAATATTCATTATTAAATTAAATAAAAAGTCAACCTGTTAGATGTATAAAACCAGATATAGGAGGTGGGTTGGTAATGATGAATTACACCAATTATGTAACCAAGATGAATAAGGTTTTAAGTACTGAAACATATATGAAAGTTAGCAGAAATGAATTAAATGCAGCATATCAAAATATTAACATATACCTTAATATCTTGTTCATAGAAGGTATAATAGATATACATACTTTGAATTATTTAACTATATTTTTTCCAAAAATTCCATGTGTCTTTGGAGTGCCAAAAGTCCACAACAGTATAGCTGATCCACCTATGAGAGCACTAGTAGATGCTAGGCAGTCTGTCACCTATGTTAGAGCAAAAGCAGTTGAAAACATTTTGAAAAAATATGTCAACAATGAAAAACAGATCTGTCATGACTCTTGGTCATTTTTATCAGACATAGATAAACTGGCGTTTTGCAGAGAATATAATTTTTTAACAATAGATGTTTGCGATTTGTATAGCTCTATACCTCATGAGGAGGGGATTCAAGCAGTATTAACTATGAAGAGGAAATATAAAGCTCCACAGATAGACATTATATTGGTGGAAGAACTGATTTCCATTATATTGTATAATAATTATATCATATTCGAAAAATAAATTTATTTACAACTAATAGGAGTGGCAATGGTCTCACCGATGGGATCTAGTTATGCAAACCTAGTTCTAGCCCATTGGGAATATGAAAATATTTTTTCGAATATTGATATAATGAATTGTATTTATTATTATACACGCTTCTTGGATGATATTTTTATCATCATAAAGGACGATTAAATTATTGCAAAAAATTTAGTGGAACATCTTAATAATAGCAGTTCTTATTTAAAGTTTACAAATAATTTTGGTACTGAAAAAGTAGCTAATTTAGATGTACTCCTTAGGAAAGATAGAGAAGGTTACAAAGCATCTATTTTTCGTAAAGAAATATACTCTAACTCATTTCTCCACTTCACCAGTTCACATCCTTACTCCCAGAAAAGATCAATAGTTAAGGGCCAACTAGTTTGTGCAGCTAGAATGGTAACTGGTGAAGTGGAGTTTCACAAAGAATGTGAACAATTATTTCAGATGTTCACACAAAGAGGGTACCCAGTAACACTTCTTTCAGATTTGGTATCTGAAGTAACTCATAAGATATCTAAGGGAATATATGAACCAATTTTAAAACAAAAACATATAGAACCTCATGAAAAAACTGTACTACAAGAGAATATAGATCAAATAGATATTGTCCATCTAGAGGGAGAATTGGATACAAAGGAAACAAGTAAAAAATATCATATGAGCTTTGTATTTACTTATAGCCCTGAAACAGAGGGAACAATTAAAAACATCATTTTGAAGAATTGAAACATCCCTTTAAATGACAAATACATAGCAAGTAAAATAGGACCAAAACCAGAATTTGTGAATAGGAGAGGACATAATCTGAAAAATATTTTGGAAGTACCCAATATAAACGTACGTACACCTGGAATGTTAAAATGTGAATCATGTAATTATTGTGGTTTTATAGCAACAGGAGAAAAATTTACTATTAGAAATAAGGAATATAGTATTAAAAAAAGGTTTACATGTCATACAAAAATGGTGGTCTATTTAGCTCAATGTAATTTCTGTTCAGCTTTCTATGTCAGAAAAAACGATAGAAAACTAAAAGAAGAATATATGAACATTTGTACAGTATAAGAAAAAATAAAACAGAGGATGCTTTAGCTAAACATATTAAAGATAATTCCACTCATAGTTTTAAATTTAGGGCCATATATCAAATCATGGAAGACTATAGAGGGGGCCCACCAGTTTTTTATAGAACAACTGGAACTTTTATGGCAGTTAAGGTTAGATGCCCATCACCCTCCTGGAATTAATGAAACTTGTTCAATCTTGCCATACTTGAAACTTAGAAGTTTGAAGAGGCAGGTGTAAGGAATTGTTTAAAGTTTGTATGTGTGTGTATATATATATATATATATATATATATATGTGTGTGTGTGTGTGTATATTACATTATATTGTATTTATATACATATATTATATTATATGAGATAAACATATATATATATATATATATATATATATATATATATATATATATACACATATACATGTATTTTTAAGTAATATATAATACACTGACATTACTTGACTATGAGCTTTTAGAGGCATAAATAGTAGTAGGACTGTTTTTAACTTTATTTAAAGTATTTAAAGTAGTGAACATTATTTTGAGTTGCGAATAGTATTGTTGGTTTGGTTTAATATTTTATTAGCGAGGTTATCGCTTTAAAAGCAAGGTAGTTTAAAGACTGCATTGAGACCCTTTGTAGTTAATTGTCAGTAATTTATTATGTAAATGATTTTATCACAAGACTTTTGAACTAACTTGAATGTATTTAAAAACTTCTATGCATTACTTCATTGTTATCTGAGGAAGTTGGGTCAGTGAACCTGACAAAAAGCTCTTCATAAATTTTGCATTATATCCTTCCTGTGTCATCCTTTGGGTGCTTTGTCTAGTCACTTCAACAGTTTCAGTATTTGTAGTTTTCTCCATCATGGTCTATCAACCATGTTATCCCAGGCAGAGAGATGCTGGATACTCTTTGACTTACACCAGTAAATGCCATGATTGTGGAATACAGTCCTTGTCCCTGTACTGCTGCATCATTCTGGCCACTGGCAGAATGCTACTCAGGCCTTGGGAAATACCTGCATGGGCTACATGACCTGACAGTTCCTACATGTGTTTCCATGTAGTCCAGGCTACTGCATCACAGGTCCTGCACAGCAACATAGCATATGCCAATGACATGTGTATAGTTTTAAAGGTGGTCGGAGTGTATGGATATGTGGCTAATCATGGCAGACAGGCAGTTGACAGTATGTTTGCCCTCACATAGCTTGGTGTGTAACATAGTGCTAGGGTTTGTGTTCACAAATGAGTACTGCTGGTCATGTTTCTGGCCACGTGTTCTGAGGTGTGACACAATTATGCGAACTATGTCGTACAGTCTTTGTATTCTGTTGTCTGTCTATTCCAACTTGGGAGGCCTCTTGTTTGGCTTGGCCAGATACTTAGAGGCCTCTGTGGATGTGTGTGATATCTGGTGGAATGTGTGTGTGTCCTTACTGTGTTCTGGTAAGGGTATATGTTGGTTGGGGTGATGAGAAGCATGTGTTAACCTACACCACTTGACTGTCTAGTCCAGTCATGGATGTAGTATTGACTGCCTCCAAGATCACCCCTGTAGCTGCATCCCAGACAATGTGTGGGGTGTGGTGTTAGGCGGGTTTGGCAATATACATGGCATAGAGATTGCATTCCCCCAGGTTGGTCACATACACAAAGCTGACATTAGTAAACACCAGTAGCTGAGTAGTGGACATGCCTGTATGAGCATTCAGTACTACAAGTACCATGTACTGTATTTAGTATACTTACTGCTTATGAAGATGTTTTAGACAGTGATGCTCACATGTAAATATATGAGTTATGGACGTGGCAACACTAGCTATTACAGGAACATAGTAGCTACCTTTAGTAGCATTCCCCCTCTAAGGGCCACATCACATCCTGATAATTGATTACAGATGATGCAAGTGTGAACAGGGCTGTATCCTTGTCTGGGTATAAACTCACATACCCAGTAGAACCATGAGCTCTGTTGGGCACAGACACCCACTCCCCACACAGAGTCAGATATCAATAGACTCTGCTGCCATAATCAACATGATCAGGATATAATCAGATAGTGTACGCCATCACCTATGAAGCCACTTTTACACATGGGCAGCAGTTTCCTACATCCTACATGCCCACTGCAGATGTCACACTGGAGTTAAAGATGATATGCACCCTGTTTCATTACCAGTACTGTCAACATATTTCCAAGCAGCTGTTAGTCCATCAGTGACAGGTTAGGCTACACAAATCTACACATTCAACCAGTGTGTCTCTACTGTCAATATTCACTCTATGTAGGTGTGCACATAGCCATTTGGCACAGCCCTGTAACAAGGATCAGTACACATTTGCAGAACATGTACACATGCACAGCTGTCATTGATTGCAAACAATAGTAGAGAGGTGGATATTAGGCAAGATGGACTTTTAGGCAAGGCTCATAAGACAAACCCATCACCGTACATAGCACATGTAACCAGAAACTGAGGGTATTGCTACTCAACGCCAGAAGTCTAAACCTCACATTGCACACATTAGAGGCACTCCTCAGTATGGAGAACATTGATATCTGTCCAGTAACAGACACCCAGTTTAAGACTCCAGAGAGCACCCCAGCACCACCAGGCTATAACTCATACCACACCTTTCAGCCACAGAACCCGGACCGGAACACAAAAGTCAGGGGTGTATCCATATTCATCAAAGATACTCACACCTCCAGGTTAGTGGTGCAGCGTGATGCATCAGAGATCATCCAAGTGCAAGTGACAATGGTCAACACTGCAATCCAAATTGTAGCTTGCTACAGATCACCCACCATGACCCAGGACCCACATTCCGCATTTCCGGGGATACTGGGAAATGTGCGGGTCCTACCAAACACTCTAATACTGGGTGATGTCAACTGCCCAAACATTAACTGGGAGAACTACTCGAGTACTAACTCCCTTGCCCAGCACTTCCTAGAATTTCTTGACTCTAACGCCCTAGAAAACAAGTCTACACCCCCACCAGAGGGAACAACATATTGGACCTGGTCATCACCAACATGGGAGACCAGTGTTCCACACCCAACGTCAATCCCTCACTGGTTAGATCAGACCATAGACTAATAAGTTTGGATATTCATATTCCGCCCACAACCCCAAGCAAGGAAATCACCATGGAAATCTTTTCCAAAGGAGACTTCATGTTGCTTATGCCTGAGGTGGAACGGTTTACAGCCCCCATGCCAATGGACAATGCTGTCCAAGATGCTGAAACCTATACAAAGGCACTCTATGATCATCTGCAGGAAAGCATGGATCATGCTGTCCCAAGTCTAACCTAGATTCACTCCTACAAGAACAGGAAACCTGTCTGGTGGACCCCTGCCATACACAGGGTCTACAATAGTAGGAGGTAACTAGTACAGATTAGAGTGAAATCCCTAGAAGGACAGACATCCCTGATCAGTAGCAGCAAGAAACTACAATCCCTCATGAAATCATCCAAGGCTAGCTTCAAAAGACAATTTCCCAAGGACCCTACAGACAACCACAAAGCGTTATTTAGCTATGTCAAGAACCTAAGTGGGAACTCTCAGATCTGCTCAGAGTTGGTGTAGACTGGCACAAAATACACTGAACTGACTGATATTGCCAGCATTTTGGCAGACATGTTCAGTGCAACCTCACACCCCTCTCAACCCCTAAATGGCCCTCAACCATACCAGAAGAATGTATGGCCCTGGCAATCACTGGCACACAGGATAATACAGCCCAATCCAAAGCCATAAATACAGCCTCAATGGGACCAGACAGTGTCCCCGGCTGTGTCTTACATGAGCTCCAAATGAACTAACCCTTCACCTAAACACACTGTTCAAACACAAACTCTCTACAGGCTACATGACCACAGAGTGGCGCACAGCAACAGTGATCCCACTCCACAAAGGTGGCACCACAATGGACCCCGTGAACTATTGCCCTATAAGCCTGACTAGCCTGGTCTGCAAGGCTATGGTGCGCATCATCATGGAACTCATTAACAGAGACATTGGGAACCTCCAGACACTCAACCCAACCCAGGTATGCTTAATGAGTGCAGATCATGCCTACTGAACCTGTTTGACGTCTTACAGTCACCTAGACTTTAGGTGTGGGGTGTGGTAGTTCACACATGCTACATGGAACTCGATAATGATTATGACACCATTCCCCACTCAGGTATTGTTTATAAACTCACCAGCCAGTAAATACACCCATACATCACAGGTTGGGTTACCAACAGGCTTACACACAGAACTTACATGGTAAGCCTAACAAGCCTCCACGTCCAACTCTTAACCAGTCACAACTGGTGTCCCACAGGACTCAGTCCTGGAACCCCTACTGTTTGCCATATACTTCTCAGAGGTACAGGCAAACACAGGTGGACTACAGAAGGCAGTGTTTGGCGATTACTGAAAACTGGGGGCCATAATTGACAGCCCAGCTGTCACAGACATCCTTCAAGGGGCCTCACATAGACCAACACAGGATGTCACAGTCATGGCCTCCAGCTAAAGGCCATGAACTTCATGGTCATTCCATGTTGGGAAAACTAAACACCCACATATTAACACATGAGTGGCAGCCACTTTAATACAGACAAGGTAATGGGTATGTGGGTACTACATTAGATAGTGATCTCTCCTTTGACAATCATATCTCCAAAGTACTTAGGCCATCCGATTACTTAAGGGTTTGCATCTAGACATACTGAGGTTATTGTGCCGCTTTACTCATCACTCATCAATCCCATCATCGAGTATGATAACCCATTTGGGATGTACCTCAGAAGACACATCTGACAGCTGGAGGATCCACGAACATACCTCGCCAAGAGTATTACTGGTCTCAGACATGTGTCCTATGCTGCCAGACTGCATGAACTCTTGTATTACTCAGTGGCATCTCATTTACTCAGAGATGATCTTTGCTGCCCAACAAAGCCATGTCCAAGTCAGGCTTAATGGATATGCTCCACCTATGGGAATCCATGTCACAGTGAGCCACACACTGTAATGAGCTAAACCTTGCCACAACCATAATTGGAAGATGCTGGAGTGACAGATTCCTGTCACAGGTACTCCCCATGCTTTGGAACTATATCCCTGATTACATTATATGGAGCTCCTCACTAACACTCCATGGACACCTTGCAGACTAGATGGGGAACAGTGGGTACACCCCAGGGATCCCGCAATTGTCTCTGCTCCACAGAGGGACAGTTAGTTAATCAATGGGGTGGCGACAGCTGACACATTTCGGCTAGGCACATGAATGGCCTCGGGCAGTTAGCCAAATACCTAGCTATGTACCTATGAACCTGTACATACAGTATCAGCACATGCTGATAGCTTAATTTACTGTTCAGGTGTTGACTTACCTTGTGCCAATAGCAGTTGTGTGTGCAATAGTTGAGGGCTGCCTCTGTAGGATGCATACAGTAGACCACCTATACATGACAATTTACAGGTGGTCTTGTGTGTGTGCCATCCATGTTTACGGTGTGTGCAGGTGGAGAAGGGTGTCAGTCCATTGGTGCCTACACTGTCAGTGTGTGTGCTATATGTTCCCTCTTTGCCAAGGCATGGGCATACTGGGCACGCCTTTGTCTGCCTACTGGGGCTGGCTCAGGGTGTTTGTGGTCTGAGTACCTCTGTGCCTGTGGGGCCCTTGGAAATGGTGGTGGGCTGTGAGGGCCTTCACCATTCTGTCCCTGCTGCAGCTGTTTCCACAGGATCATATTGTGTAGCATGGCACATACTATGAAGATGTGGGCCCACATGCCTGGAGAGTACTGCAAGGCTCCACCAGATATGTCCAAGCAATGAAACCATGATTTCAGCATCCCAAACACATGCTGTATGATGATTCTAGTTTGCGTGTGTGCCTCATTATGGCATTCTTGCATGGGTGGGCGTGTGTGCATTTCTGATGGGAGTCATCATCCACGGTTCCAGTGCATAGTCAGCATCCTCCACCAGGTGGCCATATGGGATGTCCCCCATGGCAAATACCTGATACAGCTGTGAGGCATGCCAGATATGGGAGTCATGATAGCTTCCAGGGCTGCCAGTACACACATCCATGATAATGCCCTGGGCATTGTACATGACCTGGCAGTTGATGGAGGGGTATCCCTTGCGGTTTATGTAGCACCTACCCTGATCACAGAGTGGTGACTTGATGTGTATGTGCATGCAGTCTATTGCACCCAGTACATCTGGGTATTCTGCCTCACGGTGGAAGAGACGCATATTGCTGGCCAACTCCTCCTGTGTTCAGGGGAAATATATCTGCTCATCGACATGTGGGAAACATGGCATCCAGGAGCTGGTGGAGTACCCTGAATGCTGATGCCTGTGAGACCCCCAGGATATCTCCAGTTGGCCTTTGTAAGGTGCCTGTGGCTAGTATTCTTAAGCTTACACGTACCTTCGTGTCCACTGGGATAAGTTCCCCTCTGTTATTTCTCGGTCTGAGGCATGACCGGCACAGCTCAACAAGTTGCTGTATGGTGTCCCTGTCCACCTGTAATGCTCTACTATCTTCAGATGATTTAGCCCCTGGTAGGTTATACTTGGTCTGAACAATCTTCTCCTCCAATTCATGAGGTAGTTGTCAGCATCATCCTGCACACCACCTTTAGTCTCCAACACATGCTGATGAATCAAAGCTATGGCAGCCCCTACCATGTACATTTTAAAAGTTCCCCGTCTGTTTACACCAATGGTGCAGAGTGTTTGGGAATATGCAAGTGTGTGTGAGGTGCTTTCACACTTTATACTATTGTGCCTTGGATGCTGCCAATGTCATTGGGTTTGTCTGTGCAAATCCAGCTGCAGGGTATCTTAATTATGAGTTTTACAGTGAGTACTGCAATTGTGGGGCCTTTGGTGTCAAATTATGCTTGCCTGCCGTGATTAATCTGTTGTCCTTTATTTCACTTTTCAACCCGAATCCCCTCCTATTGACAGGCATGCATCCAGCTGCCGGCTTTCTTGTTTGTACTTTCCCTACCCAGGAATGTGTTGCAAAATGTGTTTTGTAGCTATTCTATTGCAATTTTGCTTTGTTCTGCTGTGTCAGTTCTGTATTCTTTGCAGTACAGCACCTCCCCTTTCCTGTTCTGCAGGTAACTTTTAGCAGCCTTGTTAGCTGTTGTCAATGGCCCACTGTGGGTTCCTAGGTGTTAATTACTATTTGTACTCCTATTTCCATGCTGCAGCATTTCCTTATCTTTTTCCCATATCCTTCCTGTTTCTGCTCTGGTGCGTGTCACGCACAGACATTTACCGGGTTTGCAGCGCGTTTTCATCCACATTCACATGCACATTCGGTTACCTTGTGTGGTCTCAGCTAAGCCAAGCTATGCCTACTTCAACACACCCCTAACTTGCAACTTTGCTTAGCAACAGGCAAACCAGGTTAGCAATGCTCCAATGTGCTTACAGCAATGGCAATGCACCCCTCTCTTGATGTTATTTTTTTCTCAAGGGCTCACCTCGGTGTTATAACACTATGCTGTTTTGTGCATCCTTACACCAGCGGGAAATCTGCGATTCAGTATTACTCATCTCATTTGCATGGCATTGCCTACTAATTTCTAGCTACTGCGCATAACACTGTCACTGCCCCTTAGCAACCCTTGCGCCATGAGTATGGTGTAACATGCCTGCCATTGACTATTATGGAGAAATTGTGATATGTGTTTCATTGCAGTTTTATTCGATATTTTTGTATATTACTTGCCATCCCCTTTGTGCACCGATGCCCTGCGCTTTAACTTCGCGTTAGTGTGGGGATAATATTAAATGTTCTTTTTCATATTTTGTGCATGGTGTTTTATGCCAATGGCTATATATTTAGCCACTGGCATATATTAACAGTATAATACGTGAGTTTGGTCTGCTGTCATGGCTCCGATTTTATGTTTGAAAAATGTAAACCGTTTTTTTCGGTTTAAATTTTTGCATGCTTACACTATGCCTGCACCACTTCCTGAATTGCTATATACCTTCATTTGCATGCTATGCTGCTGCGCATGGAGTGATTAGCATACATGCACCGGGATCTGTGCGGGCGTGGCATACACAGGTAGTGCACGTGGAAACAACTCATACCTGAATCGCTCGGCGGACATATTTGGTGTTAGATCGCTGACGCTATGCTTGCACCTGGCACAAGCTTCATGAATCCTGGGGAATGTTTCATTAATCCCTGAAGGATTATTAGCATTAAGTTTTAAAATCCACCTTTGTTCAATGGTTTCTGTTCTATTAATCATGTCACCTCCTCTGTTTCCCTCTTGTAACTCTTCTAACACCAACAATTTAAAGTAATGTGTGCTGCCAGCTAATTCTACATGTTTGGCCAGAGCATTAGTCTCTTTTTTATTAGTAATGTCTCTGTAATGTTCTTGTATCCACTCTTTTAACATGCAGTTGGTTTTACCAACATAGTAAGCCTGGCAGATAAAGCAGAAAGCAAAATATGTTTTTGGTTCTGCAATCTGCATAATGTTTGGCATATATTTCAAAGCGTAACTTGGGATGAATAAACACTGGACAAGAATAAATGTATTTACAAACTGAACAATTTCTACAGGCATAAGTTTATTTCCTCTGAGATAGCTCACTCTTCTTATTTATGTCACTATTATAGCATAATTGACGCTTTAAAGATTTTTTTATTTTTAAAGGCAAAGTGCGGTTTATCATCTATTATGCCTTCAAGCTCCTTCACTGTACCTAAAATATTCCAATTTCTATTGAATATATCACAAAAAGTGCCAATGTCACTAGCGTATGTGATGGGAAATCTAAGTATATTCGCATTATTTTCATTATTATCTGGTCTTACCACTTTTTCAGAGAAAAAGGGCTTTCCTCTGGTGTCTCTGGTCTTGGTTAACTCCGATACCTGTTTGTCAAACATCTTACTTGAATAATCTCTCTCAGAAAACTCTGTTCTTAAGTTATCTAGGGCTAGCCCAAGTGATGAGTCTTCATTGTGTAGTTTCATTAGTCTCAAAATTTGTCCTCTGACTATATTATTTTTGACAAATTGTGGATGCATGCTATCATGATGTAATAATGCATTCCTTCTAGCAGTTTGTCTATGGACACTAGTTTGAATTTCTGTCAAGTCAGACTTCTTGATTTTCACATCAAGATAGTCTATCTCTTCTTTAGATATATTGTTAGTGAACTTCAAAAAAGTGGTAGTAGTACCAAGATATTCAATGAATGAATCCAATTCACTCTTGGTTCCTTTCCATAGAAGAAACATGTCATCCACAAAGTGGGTATACCAGATTATCTTATCTGAGTAACAATCTAATGATAGAAATTAATTATATTCCCATACCACTAAAGCTAGATTGGAGTAGCTATTGGCACATGGTGTGCCCATAGCCACACCAGTCTTCTGCAAATAGTATTCCTCTCTGAAATTAGATACATTGTTTTCCAATATGATTTCAAGCAAAGAACATATCAGGTTTACCTTGTCAGCTGTATACACAATCTTGAAAATTAATAGATTTCTAACATTTTCTATCACCCAGTCATTGGGAATAACAGTGAACAAAGACACAATATCAAGCATAACAAAAAAATATTGTTCATCTACTCTTTTCATTTTATCATATAACATCTCAAGAAACATCTTAGTGTCCCTCAAAACACTACTACATTCATTAAGCACCGAGTTCAAACATTTCTCAACATAAATGGATAAAGGTTCGGTGGTCCACCCTTTGCTGGAGACAATGGGTCTCATTGGAGGTGTTCTAAGTTTCTTATGAACTTTTGGCAATCCGTAAATACTTGGGTAGACAGGATTATCAACTATAAAGTATTTGAATAATTCTTCAGTAATCATTCCATTAATTAGCAAATCAAAAAGTATGACTACTATCCTATCTATAATTCCCTTCACTTGTACATGAGTGATCTTATATCCATCATCTTGCAGTAAACGGATTTGTTGCAATATAAAGATCTTTATCCAATACAACCAACCCTCCCCCTTTATCTGCAGGTCTTACTTCTATTGAGAGTAGTTGTCTTAACTCATTCAGAGCTATGCTGTCTTCTCTACTCAAATCAAAATACTTCTATGCTGTGTCATTATTAAATCTATGTCTAATTTCCTGTTCACAAACAGAAACAAATGTTTTGACAGTAGGATGTATTTTGGGAACAAACGTATTAGGTTTTACAGCAATATTATGTTCAGTGCTGGTAGTTCTGAACATAGTCTTAAGAGTGCGAGTTCTAGCAAATAGTATGAGTTCTTGCAGTATATCTGCTAAATCAGCTTGTTGAGCAGGGATGAAGGATAAACCTTTATCCAAGACAGAGCGCTGTGCTTCTGTGAGTATGATATTTGAGATATTTAAAACCAAACCTTGGTGGTTCTGCTCCTTGTTTGTCTTGATTTCGACTTCTCGATTTTTCTTTGACAGGTAGTGAATCCTGTAATTGGAACGGTAAAAAATGGTCCATTTTCTGATTCCCCGTTTCTTCAAAAAAAGCGTTTGTTGTTACTGTGCTCTCTTTATTGGTAGCCACGCTTCCAACCATCCTATCATGAGAGTTACTAACATTAGTTTGCAAGCTTTCTATGACTACACAAACTTTCTCAGTGGCAGATACTTGTTCCACTTCATTCGCATGTATTTCCACTTCCTGTTCAGGATTAGGCCCATTGATAGGTTGCTGAACATTGGAATTTTCGATTGCCTGTACACTATTGGTTACAGAGATTCTGGGTAATGAAAATACCCTCCCGGTTTGAAAATCATTCATATCTCTCTGTAATTTCTTAAGCTTACCACTCTGTAGGCACTTGTCATAAATGGATATCTGCTCATGTAATGCATCAATCCTAAACAGTATGACAGCTGGAGAAAAAGCATTTTGTAAGAACAGGTAGCTGTCTTTAAGTTCTTGCATTAACTCATGCTCCTGTGGGAGAAAGAAGTCAATTAACAGGCGCATGTAGTCATAACTTAATTGAAGATTCATCGACTGACATTTTTTAACAGCTCAGGGTATGAGTCCCCATAGGTGGGCATAGTTAAAACTTGTAAACCTCTAGCCACAATTTTGTAGCATAGAGATGCCTCGAGGTGAAACCTCTGCCACTGCAGACATTTAAATTTATAGAGCTTATTCGCATATATTCTGAGTCTCACTCTAAAATGTGTTTGCACATTTTCAGTCACATTAATATTGTTCCTCTCTGGAAAAATAGGTTGATTCACAAGGGGGTTAACATCTATGCATAAAATATGATCCAGCCGTTGCATTTGCGGGAAAGATCCGTTATTACCCTTTGTAGAAATGCTATTAACTGCGTCGAATCCTTCGGCCATGTCCAAGGCTAATAAAGACAAAGAACCAAAAGTAGAACAAACAATATCAACACCTTGGTAAAGGATAGGTTCATAGACACCAACAATCCAAAAGGAAAAAAATGAATGAGCCACTCCACCACACCTTTCAGGTCTGTAAAAATACACTTTAATACTCCAACGAAATGTTGAACAATGCTGAATAAACAGTAAGCGCTTTCACGGTTTCTAGTACCGCTTCATCAAACTAAGTAAAAATGACACACCAACAACTACTTAAATACCATTACGTAAATCACAGTCATTCAATCAATCAATAAATATGTGAGACACTATAAAATTTGCATAACATCCTTCTAAGATCTATTAAAACACTGTAATGCAGTTAATGTTTAAGGGCTCTGTCCTTTAAAAGGGCTTTAAAGATACTCCCCAGGATTCATGAAGCTCAGCGCACGGACGGCGTTAGCCTTGCGCTGACCGTGCAGTGTAGAGATGGTGCAGCAGCACCACATGCATGTTAATGAAGGCGCACTGTCACAACGTCCACGTGCATAGGAAATGTACGCGAGTGCATGGGGCGTGTCTAAGGGCTGCACGGAGGTGTGAACATGTCGGCTGCATACGCGTAACCTAAAATGCTGACTAGTACAGCCTGCCTCTAATAATAATCACTCCTGTTAGTGTCCATGCATACTGAAATGTATGCAAAGCATACAAGACAGTTTGCAAACACCAAAATAAAAAGTAAACACAAAGGCATGTAGCTGAATATTTAGTCCCTGTCCCTCGAACAAATAACATTTAAAACCCTGTGCCCGTATTCCATTGTAGTGTTGATAGTCATACCAAGGGGAAGCGAAATGCAGAGTGTTAGAATGTCACTGCCCTTTGCTAAGCCTAGCCCAATGGTTAGGGTTACCACCTGTCCCACATTGTGAGGGACAGTCCCCCTCTGGGCAGTTGTTTCCATACCAAAACCATTATAAATGTTAAAAGTCCTGCGATTGTAGGACATAATTATGTCCCATATTTTATGTAATAGTTCCATAAAATAGTTAATTCTGTATCTAAACTACCTAAATGTTACAAGAAACAGAATAAGCAACTAAACTGCTAAAAGAATACGCTGTCACGTAGGCATAAAAATAAAGTACTCTCCTTTGTACTGACTGTGGGCATGTGTTGGCCTGCAAAATCTGATGTGTGTCCCGAAGATGTCCCACTTTGGCCATCTGAAAAGGTGGCAACCCTACCAATGATCAGAGCATTCACTCAGTATCTGCCCATTGGTGGTCCAGGTCATCCCTGTCTGGATGGC